>NC_056743.1:1717362138-1717564638 GCF_019279795.1 Protopterus annectens | reverse complement strand
CAGTCTAGTTGCCCAACACAATGCATCTGAAATTCTCCAGGTGCAACTAACACTAGGTAAGACTGCAATCCAAATTGTAGCCTGCTACAGATCCCCAACCATGCCTCAAGATTCTCACTACACCTTTCTAAACATACTGGAAAATATTAAGATACAACCAAACACCCTAATACCGGGTGATTTCAACTACCCTGCCATTAACTGGGAAAACTACTCAGGTACTAACTCCTTTTCCCAACGGTTCTTGGAATTCATAAATTCCAACACCCTGGATCAACTAATCCATTGTCCCACCAGGGGATCCAATATCCTAGACCTGGTCATTACCGACATGGGAGATAGATGCTGCACACCAGTCGTCACCCCCTCATTGGTCAGGTCTGACCATAAGCAAATCACCCTTGACATCCACATCCCACCCCCACCCCTCAGTAAGGAAACCTCCTTAAAAAACTTCTCCAAAGCCAACTTCAAGCTACTGAATTCAGAAGTGACAAACTTCACAACACCCACGCAGACGGCATCTGGAAGTTCGACTGCAGAATCCTACACTAAGGCACTGTACGAGCACATCCACTTGTGCATGAATCGTGCCATCCCAAATAGAACCTAAATGCTCTTCTCCAAAAAAAGGAAGCCAATCTGGTGGTCCCCTGCTATAAACAAACTATACAACAAAAGGAAGAAACTGTTGCAAAAAAGAAGAAAATCCCAGGATGCAAAAAACTCCCTCACCAGCCTCAGTAAGAAGCTGAGATCCCTCATATAATCCTCAAAAGCTAGTTACAAAAATAAAATTGCCAAAGATTCCAAAAACAACCACAAGGCATTCTATAGTTATGTCAGGAATCTAAATGGCAATGCTCAGATCTGCTCTGAGTTACAACAGAATGGCATTAAATATACTCATCCCAAGGATATTGCCAATATCCTGGCAGATCGATTTAGTGCCAACCTCACCCCCCCTCTCACCACCTAAAGGGCCCATCTCAATACCAAAAGATTGCCAAATTCCAATAATCACAGCCACACAGGTAGAAACCGCACTCTCCAAAGCTAAGAATACAGCATCCATGGGACCAGATGACATCCCAGGCTGTGTACTACATGAACTACAAAATGAACTGGCACCTCACCTAAGTGTCATGTTCATAGCCTCACCTCAGGCTTCGTGCCCACTGAGTGGTGCACAGCTACAGTTATCCCGCTCTACAAGGGAGGATCCACCTTAGATCCCGGGAACTACCGTCCCATCAGTCTGACAAGCCTGATTTGCAAGGGCATGGAACGCGTTATCATGGAACTTATAAACAAAGACATTGGCATCCTTCAAACAACTGACCCCACCCAGTTTGGGTTTGTGAAGGGCCGATCTTGTCTCCTGAATCTGATTGACTTCTTCAAATCAGTCTCCAGAGCTGTGGACGAGGGTAAGGCAGTCCACACAGCCTATCTGGACCATGCCAAGGCCTTTGACACCATCCCCCACTCTGGAATCATAGATAAACATACTATGCTGGGCATAAATCCCTACATCACTCGATGGGTTGCTAACTGGCTTACTGACAGAACCCAGACAGTAAAAGTAGATGACTCCAAATCCAGCTCCAGTCAAGTGACAAGTGGAGTACCTCAGGGTTCAGTCCTGGGACCACTCATGTTTGGCATCTACTTCTCTGAAGTACAGGCCAACACTAAGGGATTCTGGCTAACAAAGTTTGCAGATGACTGCAAACTGGGAGCCATTATTGAATCCCCAAATTATGTGGATATTCTACAAAATGGCCTTACAGAAACAGATGCTTGCTGCCAGAGCCATGGGCTCAAGCTTAATGCCAAAAAATGTATAGTTATCCCCTTTGGAAAAAAAAACATGTACCCATGAATTACCACATAGGTGGCAGGACACTAAACATTGAAAGTGTGATGAGAGACTTACGGACACAGGTGGACAGTGGTCTCACTTTCGATAACCACATTGCCACAACAGTCAGGAAATCCTTCTATGTGGCACACCTCATCACTAAGGGCTTTTCATCCAGAAAAAAGGAGGTTATTGTCCCACTGTACTCATCCCTCATTAGACCCATTATAGAGTATAATGCCCCGTTTGGTATGTACCTCTCAAGACATCTGCAACAGCTGGAAAGGCCACAGAAATACCTCACTAAAAGAATCACAGGCCTAAAGCAGATGCCATTTACTGACCGTCTAAAAAACTCCAGCTATACTCTGTGGCATATCGTCTACTCAGAGGTGATCTCTGCTTAACATACAAGGCCATGTCAAACCCTGAGCTGTTGGACATGCTCCACTTAAAGAAATCCCAATCCCTCAGAGCCACACGCTCCAGGGATCTAAACCTTGTTATCACAATGAACAAAACATGCTGGAGGGATAGGTTCCTGACCCAGAGACTCCCCATACTCTGGAATAGACTGCCGATACATATCAAGCAGAGCTCCTCATTGGCCTTCTTCAAAAGGAACCTTGATGATTGGATGGGAGATAGGAAATTCACCCCAGGGATCATGTCAGTTGCCCTGCTAGACAGGGTCCTGGAGAAGTAAATATTGTGGGAAGAAATATTCTGGGAATTGTTATGGCTAGGCTTGCATAGGCCCTAGGGCAGATAGCCTAGTACCAACCTATGAACCTATGAATATATATATATATATATATATATATATATATATATATATATACATAGAAATATATATATATATATATATATATATATATATATATATATATATATATATATATTAGAGAGAGAGAGAGAAATACATATAGATATACGCATATATGTGCTCAGAACATGTAGTGGCGTTGTATCTCAGAGCCATACCTCTCAAACCTTTAGTACAACAAATCTATCCAAAGGCTGTCAGAATGGAGGGACAATGGGCCTAGACTTGGGACCTATTTTAAATATTGCCCTCATAAATGTAAACAGTTGCCAGAGTAACGCAGTTTGTTTCAGCATACATATTCTAATGGCTGTGAGGTCTGAAAATGAAATGTATGTCATCATTTACTGACAGAAATCCCCATATCATCACAGTGATTTACCAGAGAGATGAGGCTAACCTGTAAAACAGACCAGAAACATGAGCAATAAACCTGGACATCCTGAAACAATGCAGCCAGTTGAGAGGTATGCTCAGAACCCCTTACTGCAATGATTCCGGACCAAAGCTGACAAATTGGTGGGTGGAATCCATGAAAATGGGGACATATCTGAAATAATGGTGTAGATAAGCTGCCACCCTCCTTTCTGCTGTAACATATACTCACTGAAATAGCACAAGTAATTGAAAGAGCAAATTCACTATGGGGAATTACACATGTATTTGCAAATGTATCAGGCACTGCAGGGATGTAGCAGCACTGAAAAACAGACACCACTGTGAAAGTGCTTACCCACAATCAATTTCACCAGAGTCACAGTCACAGTGAACAGTAGAGTATATGGACTGTGTGAACAAATACATCATTGTTTGCCACTCACACACTACTCCTACATATACTGGCCCAATTCACAGTGTAGTTGAATCCTGTCCACGGTACAGGACATGTCTCAGTCTACCCCTACAAACACATATAGCCAATAGACCAGCAGAAACTGGAGCAGCATGCCTTGTTAGATAAAATGGAGCCATAGCACTTACATCTACCCCCCTTCCATACACAGCCCAAATAACATGTACACATGACATATCTACACAGTCCTGACAGTCTGTCAACAATGGCCAGACATACACAGACCTCTCAAATGTACAGTTCACCTCAGAATGTACAGGCTCAGGACTCATATCTATGGCCTCTCCCCTGTAACATGTCTGTAGGTGTACGACATTACTGGTATGGTAGCGAGAAAGAAGCCAAGAAATAATGATACTAAATACTTTGGAGCCTCATAGTGAATGACATCTGGACAAAGCCTGACATCATTTGGGGACAGAGGCACAAACACGTGTAGACTGGACATATTGCTGTCATAAATTGAGACAGTTGCTGATGTAACAGGGTTTGTTGTAACATATCCTTTATGAGGAATATGAAGTCAGTAATACCAATGGATGTTAGTATGTACTGACTGCATTCCCCAGAGACCCTGACTGGTTTTCCAAGGACAACAACTGTCTGGGGAACAGACAAAACATAACAGGCAAACATATGGCCAGTCTGTGTACATCATGCCAATGGAGAGGTATGTCAGAGACATATCACTGTCAGACGTGAAGTCACTCAGTAAATGCATGTCCACACAAACCCTGTCAATCTATCAACCCACCATGTGTATAACAGCACTGATGACATAGAATCTTTTCACAATTCTGGAGATATGTCTCCCATATTGTTGGGCTGTCTCCAAATGGCCAGTCCTGTGAAGTATTCCCACCTACTGTCTGTGAATCTGTAAACCACCACCTCTGTAATGTCCCTCCCACAGGTCTGTAATGCCCTGTCAAAGGCAACACATGCAGGTCTCCATAGTCCTGATACCCTTTCTGGCTGCATCCTACATGAACACAGGCATGACTTTTCAGAGCCATTCAGCAGTTGTAGTCTACCGCAGTGCAGAGGTAAGCAGGAGTAAGCTGCAGTAAGCAGCAGTAAGCAAGTTTGCACGATGTTGATGTCTACACAGATTAAACAGTTTCCCATTTAACCATGTGTTGGCATTGCTTACCATAGTGTAAACCCATGCAAACCCGCTTACAACTGCTTAAAGCTGCTTTAATCACTCTGTTTCCATTAGCCTCTGTTCTGCCAGCAACAAAATAAACAGCCCTTGTGGGGCTTGAACCCAGGACCCTGTACATCACAGCAACAGCAATTTACCACTAAGCCTTCTGAGCTACAGAAATCCCTGATACTTTTTCAAATATACCATGCATTACAGCCACTTTACAATAGGGAAGAGACACTGACTCTGCAATCAGGAGTGATTGGTATCTACAAATATATGTATGAAAAGAAGCATAGACATATATAGAGAGATAGATATGTATGTTGATACATATATATGTATAACAATATGTGAGGTGTATATATATATATATATATATATATATATATATATATATATATATATATATATATATATGCATACGTGTCTCAAAATGCCCATACAGACATATGCTGCTGATAGAGGCAGCATTTTACAGTTGGATACGAAAAGGACCCATGCCACTGACATCTGCCCCCCCCCCATCCAAATAATATGTAAACAGTACGCTACTACAAAAACATGATAGGCCATACACAGTGGCGAGACATATAATGACCTCTTAGCAAATAAACTAACATCACTGAAGATAGTAAAGTGAAAAACAACCAGCCAGTAATTCACACAAGTTTATTATACTCTGATGTCTTGGCCAAAAGCTTCAAGGAGTAAAACATTACAAGAAATACTTGTCTTAAATACAAGAAGTAATTAACATGTATAATTACATATTTAAATACACAGCCTCCAAATACACTCCTCATTTAACCTCCTAGGGGATAAAGTATCACATTAAAATATAAATTGATTCTGTACATAAAAATTGTTCTTTTATGAATGTTTGATCAAACTGAGAAACAGACCTTTTCAAAAACAGTACCTTGTAACCCACTACTGTCCCCATGGTGAGATTTATAAAGATGTACAGGTATAGATAGAACTGTCTTCTTTCTTATCAGTAATATTTCTCACATGTTCTAACAGCCTAGTTTTAAAACATGTCTTACTCTCCCCCACATAAAATATGTTACAAGGGGATCTAAGAGCATTCTCTATACACCAACCTTTTCAGTGTGCAGAGTTCCACATGTTGTCCAGCCTTTGCCCTGAGCAGGAATGACAGTCCTAAATAATGATAGACCATAGCTATCAAGCTCTTACTGCATGACATCTGGACAAAGCCTGACAAAGCCTGACATAATTGGGGCCCAAAAATGTGGCCATTCTTCAAATATTGCTGTTATACACTGAGAACATTACTGGTGTTACAGGGTTTGTTATAACATATCTTTTCTGAGGGATATGAAGGCAGAAGCACAAATGGATGTTAGCATTTACTGATTGCAATCACCAGAGTTTGCTACTAATTAGCCAAGAACAACACCTGTCTGGGGAACGGATCAAACATAACAGGCAAACCTCTGGCCATTATGTGGATAGCCCTGCAGTTGAGAACTATACAGACATACAACTTTGTTACACTGAAACCCATGCAGAAGTAGCATGTTCAGACAAACCCTGTTAAACTAGCACTATTCAAACCATATAACAGCAATACTCACATTCTGCCCCTAAGTCTTGAACCTTCTCCACCATTTAGTTGGCTTGTCTCCAAAAGTCTTGTTGTAAAAGGTATTAGCTCACTCGCCTCCAGGATGTGTTCCTCACAGGTAAGGGAAATGGCCATCGCCCACATGGAGTACTCAGTTATAGGAGTGTGTTGCCATGACATTGGCTATTGGAATAATTACACAGCTGCTCTGCATGCAATTAGTAAGTGGGGTACAACAATTGGTGCACAGGCCATCACTTGGTCATGAGCATTACCTACAAAAGTCAAGCTGCCATCTATTTAAACCACCTCTGCCATAGACAGCAATACAATTAAAAACAGAAGGACTGAAAACAGAAGTATTTCACCAAATCCACTTAAAAAAAGGCATGTGAAACAAGTAAGCATGTAATTGAATGCAGTAGGTGGTATGTAATAATGGAAAATAGGAGTTTGAAAGAATATGTCTCAACAAGACTTGCTGTACTGATGTATGCTGAACAGCACCAATAGCCATAGCATGTAGCTCTGTCTGCAGTGACATAGATCACAGCTCAGGCTCCTGACTCAACCCAGGAAAGGGTAGCTGACATTTGCCAATTACTGCAGTGTCTGTCAAACACCACTGACTGTACTACTGCTAGACCAGCTACTGGGATGTTGTACATATCCATATGTTACCTGTGAATATAACTATGATACACATTTTGCCTTGTAAATATAAGAAACCTATACAGAGCATGTGCATAGTAAAATACTGTTGCAAAAGTGGGAGTTGAAATGCATGTGAGTTCATACCATTCAACTGTACAGTCTTATAAGCATGTGTGCCTGATATCTGTAGTCACTTACACATAGAGTTGTGTTTTGTTAGGCAAACCATTGTCAAGTCTGTTAACAATGATACCGTAACATAGTAGCCTAGATATGAATGTGGAACATCCTCCAGGTTAGCACTGTGATAGCAAAGCCTACTATGCAATTCACTTACTTATCTATGTATGTAAATAAGTTGTGCATGTTCTACTTGTGTGTAATATCAGTTTCAGTGCAAACAGACATAAATGTTTACAGATACTGGTTGTTGCATTGCCATGACAATGATATGGGCAGTAGAATAGGCATGATTATCAGGTTGTAATCAGAGAAGTGTGCAACTGTATTATGACCCTCTGTCCATGCCTACCATACAAAAACGAGACCACATAAAATCTATTGAAAATGTTTCCCACCTTGAATGTGACCCATAACCTGTACAATTCTATTGACAAACAAACAAATCTGTTAGGGGAGACAATATAAAACATAAAACCCGTACTATAAACCGGTTGCATACATGTGCACACACATAAACCACTGCTTGGTTGCTGTACCTCTTGCAGTAATCACAGCATTCTTTTTTGGTTACACACATATCATCAATTAACAAGACTCTGATTAACCCCAAATAATGTCCAACTGTCCTAGTAGGATTTATTTGACATTTACCCAGTTGCCTGCTACAGCAAAGGACATGTTTGGCAGAGAGCTCACAAAGCATTGAAGGGATCACATTGTGGAAAGGTATCAGTCAGGAGAAGAGTAGAAAAAGTGTCCCCAACATTGGATATGCCATGGAATACAGTGCAGGCAGTCATCAGACAGTGGAGAAGATATGGGCCACAGTGACACTGCAAACACCTGGATGTCCATCCCAAATGGATGACATGACAAGATGACAACTGGCCATGGAGGCTGTCACGGGACCTATAGCAACACTGAACGAGCTGCAGGAATGCCTGCCAAGTACTAGGGGTGTATCACATTTGACAACAATTTTCTATATTCCTCATACGTCTGCTCTATGGGGTAGGGTTGCTAGATGGAAGCCTTGTCTTACACAGAAAAACATCTAGGGCTGGACAAACATTGCCAAACAGTACATCAAGTCTCCAAAAAGCATGTTGGATAATGTGTCATGGTCTGATGACAGCAAAGTTGAACCTTTGGCCCACAATTCCAAGAAGCATGTTTGGCCCAGAACAGCATTTTGCATCACCAAAAGAACACCATCCCCCTGGTGAAGCATGGTGGTGGCAGTATCATGCTGTGGGGTTGCATTTCAAAAGCTGGAACTGGGTCTCTACTCAAGATGGAGGGGATTATGAACAGTTCCAAATACCAACCATTTTTTGCCCCCAAACCTTCAGTCATCTGCTAGAAAGCTGAATATGACAAAATATTTTATCTGTCAACATGATAATGATCCCAAACATACATCCAAATCAACAAAGGAATTGCTTCACCAGATGAAACTTACAGTTTGGGAATGTGCCAGCCAGTGGACAGACCTACATCCAATAGTAAATCTGTGGGTTTCCCTGAATAGGGCTGTGCAGAAGAGATGCCCTCACAAATTGACATATTTGTAGTGCTGTTGCAAGGAAGACTGGTCAACTATTATCAAGTAAAGATGTACAGATACCTCTACAGTTGATGTAAAAATCAGCCCTTGTACAGGGGACATAGGATGTGTGCTGGGAGCATGATGGCTTATGATTGTAATACTTGGCCACCCAATGGATATATTCCTCACTCAAACACACACACTCAGGATACTGGTCTTACACACACACACACACACACACACACACACACACACACACACACACACACACACACGCACACATTTGCCAGGACTGAGATTCATAGGATCATGTTTTCATAGGTGTGTACCAGGCTACTGGGCATAGAGCCATGACAAGACTAACCCATGAGAGTATCCTACCATCATGCGACCTGACATTTTTTCCCAGTGCAGTGCGTCTATCAAACATTGCCACTTGAGCGATGGCGACAGTGACAGTTAAGTTCCCCATCCACTCATCTAGATTTCTCTTGAAGAGGGCAAGTGAGGTGCTCTGACATGTATGTGACATATATTGCATTACATGTCCACTCGTTGGGTTATGTACCTATCCCCCAGCATCTTCTTTTGATTGTGGTAATGAGGTTGAGGTATCCATGGCATGTGGTGCATACAGATCAGAGTTTCACTAGATATGGCTTTACTAACACAGCTAGCCACACATGGCAGTCAGTCAAGCATGGATTGGCTGTAAGTAGCCAAGATGTGGCCAAGAATACTTGGAGGTATTGCACTCTGTCCATATAGGACAGTTGTTTGCAGGCTAGGGTCCTATTTGTGAGGTACACTTGCAGCATCCACAGTTGTTGCAGGTGTCTAGTGAGCTACATGGCAAATGTACCTGCTGGTTGGCCCACTGAGGAGACAGTAGAGGGAGACATTGACCTCTTCCTTACTGGATGACACATCCTTACTTATGAGATGTGCCACATAGAAGTTATTTCTGTCCACAGTAGCAATGCGGTGGTCATAAGAGAGGTCACTGTCAGCCTGTGTTCCCAGGCCTGTTATAGGGACTTTTGTGTCCACTGGACTACCAGAAATGTGTTAATCATGGCAAACAAATTAATTCCACACAGGATTGCGACACATTTCTTTCTATTCAGTCTAAGGTCAGTATTCTGACAACAGTAGGATGCCTCAGTGAGGCCTTTATGCAAGATGTCGACATGATATGGGGATGTACACATAGAACCCACCTTGCAATTGTCTGCGAACATTGTCAGCCAGGGTCCCTTTGTGTTGTTCTGGATGTCAGAAGCATATATGATGAACATGAGGGGACCCATGACCAGACCCTGTTGTACTCCACTTGTGACTGGTTGGCAGTCTGACATGGAGTCTGCTACCTTCACACTGTGGGTCTCATGCATGAGCCAGTTTGCAACCCACCAAGTGACATAGAGATTGATGCCTAGATGGCTGTGTTTGTCTATGATTACTGAGTGGGGAATGGTATCACAGGATTAGAAGACCCGCCTATCTTGTTTTTGTGCCTGTACTGTTAAATAGTTATTTCCCATGGCACACAGCTTATAGGGCTACAGAGTGTCCACAGCTACCACTACAGTGGTTGACAACAGTGGGCCCTGTACAGTGGACATTCAGATGTGTACTGGGTGTGAAAAGTTTGCAAAACACACACACACGCACACGCACACACACACACACACACACACACACACACACACACACACACACACACACACACACCAGAGGGTGAATGATATCAATAGGACTACTAAATAAAGGTGAGGGGAGGTGTAAAGTGTGATACACAACTCAAAATGGTATAACCCACACAGTATATGATTTTCACACAAACATTTGCCAGTACTGGGATTAGAACTCCTGCCTATCTAGTTATGTCTACTATAGTGTTACACAGTTATCAGATGCACCACAGAGCTTATACAATTTTACCTCCTCCAAATGTACATCTAAGGTAAATGACATCAACAGGACTACTAAATTAGGGTGAGGGGAGGTGTAAAGGGTGGTACACAACTCAAAATAGTATAACCCACACAGTATATGATTTTCACACAAACACACACAGTTGCCAGTACTGGGATTAGAACTCCTGCCTATCTAGTTATTTCTATTATAGTGTTATGCAGTTATTAGATGTGCCATCAAGCTTATTCAATCTCACCTACTCCAAAGGTACGTCTAAGGTGAATGAAATCAACAGGACTACTAAATTGGGGTGAGGGGAAGTCTAAAGGGTGGTACATCACTCAAAATGGTATAAAGCACATGGTATATGATTCTTACACACACACACACTTGCCAGTACTCAGATTAGAACCCCTGTCTGTCTGGTTATTTGTACTACAGTGTTACACAGTTACTGCATGCACTATAGGGCTTACTGGACTAACAACTGCACAAAGATGCTGATAACTGCACAGCTGAGGTAAAGTATTATAGGTGGCAGAATGTCTACCTTCAGTTTTTTCCCTTACATCTTGTTAGTTCTTTCTGTCTTGCACTTCAAATAGCACAACAGCTTTGCACTTCAACAGGTTATTGTATCAATAAGTGTAGCACACCTGGGAGCCATCAGCAGTACTCGTTCCTCACAGAATTACCCCAGTACTTAATAGTTATGACCACTCCTCCTGGCATGATTGAAGTGCAGTTTTCTGTGCATTCGTCCATTAATCTGGTGCACTTGTCCATTCTGAGGCACTGTTGCAACTGACTGCCTCATGTACACAGACAACCCTCTCCTCTAAACTCCAAACACTCAGACCTGTAAGAGTTAACCTCTATATCACCAAATGTGGAAATATGCACTCTCCAGTGAAGACTGCACATGCTGGTCAAGAGGATAAGGTCAAAACCTGCACCACACCATGTGGAGCACATAACTTAACACAACAAAATAAAGTAGGACAGTGCATGTTGAACTTATCAAAATACTTTGCCCTACAAACAGATACCCTTCAACACACACTTATACACACACACACACACACACACACACACACACACACACACACACACACACACACACACACACACACACACACACACACACACACACACACACACACACACACACACACACACACACAAACATACCTTCCAGATGTGATAGTATAACTCCTACCTAACTAGCTATTTGTATCATAGTGTTATGCAGTAATCACAAGTACCACAGAGCTTATGGGGCTGAGGTTTGATGAAAGGAACTTTTAAGGTGAGTGATATCTGTAGGACTGCTAAAGCGAAAAAGGGGACGTGTACTGGGTTTGAATGGACCCAAAAGCTTTAACTAGTAAACGCACACACACACACAGTTTGACATTTGCCAGGACTGAGATTAGAACTCCTACCTAACTAGTTATTTGTACTACAGGGTTATGCAGTTATTGCACACGTCGCAGAGCTTACGGGGCTGAGGCCTGATGAAAGGGACCTCTAAGGTGAGTGATATCTACAGGACTGCTAAAATGGGAAAGGGGAAGTGTACTGGGTTTGAATGGACCCAAAAGCTTTAACACACAGTTTGACATTTGCCAGGACTGAGATTAGAACTCCTACCTACCTAGTTGTTTGTACTATAGTGTTACACAGTTATCATATGCACCACAGAGTTTATGGGATTGAAGCATGATGAAAGGGACTTCTAAGGTGACTGATATCTGCAGGACTACTAAAGTAGGGAAAGGGGAAGTGCACTGGGTTTTAATGGACCCAAAAGCTTTAACTTGTAAACACACACACAGACACACAGACACACACACACAGGCACGCGCGCACACACAGACACACGCACACACACACACACACACACACACACACACACACACACACACACACACACACACACACACACACACACACTTTGACATTTGCCATGACTGATATTAAAACTCCTACCTAACTATTTATTTGTACTATAGCATTATACAGTTATTGTACATACCACAGAACTTATAGGGCTGAGGCCTGACATAAGGTACTTCTATGGTGACAGACATCTTTAGGACTGCTAATTTAGGGCAGGGAGAATTGCACTGGGTGGGGAAGGCCTGTTCATTCCTAGACCCCACTGACATTTCTCTAAGTGTATGAGCATGCCCAGTGTGACCTTCTATAGTACATGTGGGACTCTATTCCAGGAATTGTTGTACTCAACTCTGGTTTGTTTTGTGCTACAGCCATACCTCTCAACCTCTTGGTGCAGGATATCTGGAGAAAGCCTATCAAAATGGGGGAACAATGGGCCATACAGTGATTGTGACTATTTCTTTTAGTAATGCATGGGTTGCTAGGGTTACAGGGCTTGTTTTGGCAGACATCTGATATATATGCAGTTTGGCACTGTTATGTATTGTTTCAGTACCTCATGACATACCTGCTTAGATCATCACAGTGATTTACCAGAGCAATACAGGGTGGATGATGCACCCAGCATAATTATGGGCCAAATGCTATGCATTCTTGCACAATCCAGGCTGTTGAGAGGTGTGCCTACAAGCAATTGACTGCTGGAACTGTGGAAACAGTCCAGCACCTTGGTGATATATTACCATGGTGGAATCTCTGTGCATTTCTGTACTGGCCTGGTCTGATTTACAGTCCACAGTTGGGTAATATACATTAGACAGGATCAGGGTGATGGGCAGACTCCAGATAGATTTGTAGGGGGATAAAATATGGGTGGAGGGTGTCATAGGGCAGATATGTTTGCCTATAGCTACCAGTGCTTTGCATAGGGGTCTGCACTTGGAGGGTATTGTGTGTATCAGACTGTTTGATAAGCCTGGAGGTATGTGTTTGTCTGACATATATGTATGACCCACCTCATTTTGCTTGTCTGGCCACATTTTGGGGTCAGGATGTTGCATAGGATGAGTGATCAGGGAAGGGTGTGTTACTCCCCATGGCTGTGAGCCAGGGTTCTGTGGGTGCAGACATGTCACCATTTTCCAGGGTTAGGACTGCCTGCAATGAGTGCATTTCCATGTTTAGACTCTGAGCCCTGCCTGTCGACTGTACAGAGTATCACAGAATGTCCACATTCATGACTCATATATCTTGTTGGTTACACAAATGAGTGTGGTTTTCAAGGAAAAGTGTTTTAAAAGTCACTCAGGGTTGAAGTCTGATGTTACTGACATTTGACATTGCAGTTTCTGACTTTGTACCCATCAGAAATTCCATGCTACTACAATCATTCCTTCAACTTTATTACATTATTAGAGCAGTATTTCAAAGGTGTCCTTCTCTTTGGACCTTTTGCACCCCATTATTCATGGCTTTGGCCAGATTTCTGGCTCTCTGACACCGGCAGTTTTTCTCCTAGCAGTTAGCAGCATGGACTTTCTTTGCCTTTTTTAGACTGTGTTATGTTGGTGTTATGGACCCCATGACACTCCCTAACAGGGCACTGTGGGTGAGGCATGGGCATTTTCCACAGGCCTGTAGGTCAGGTGTGACATATGCAGGCCATCTGTAGTAAGGCAGTGCATTCTGATATGTTTGCAGACTGACAGTAGTGGACAACCCTGGGATGGCACCAGTAAGTTGACTGTGAGTGTTACTGATAATTGCTATCTGTGTGTGTGTGCTGAGCCATCACTCTAGTTGATGGCTGGATGCTGCTTAAGGCTAGGGACATGTTACTGCATTTCTATGGGACTATTGGGGGTGACACATCTGTACACAGTACACATTTGAAGAGACTGTGATGATATTTGCTTAACATTTTGGTCCCATTTAGCATAGTGGTGTGCCCTATCTTTCAGACTACAGGCATAACAGTATCAACCACAGGTCAGATTGTTCTGGCATAGACATTTGTAGTTTCAGACTTCTTACCTTTCAAAGCCATACTGCCACTGCCAGACCTGCTGTGATATCACTGTGTAAAAGTCCATGGGTGGGGATTTCATGGATGTCGCCATGTGGTGGCCTTTGCCAGGCATTTCTGTATGGTTCACCAAAAACTAAAAAATTTATGGTGGATATTCTTTACTATGGTGTTGGAAACAAACATGGATGTGGATGAAAGAGGTGGCAAGGAGGAGCATGGCCAAGCTAGAAAGCTAATTGGCCAATTGTCACAGTTGATTGACTTGCTAACCCCCCTAAACAATCTATGATTGAGATTGCTACTACAATGCAAAGGGGGCATGCCCTAGAAACGCCGGCAGTGGAAGGAAGCAGACGACATGAATACGGAACTGGTAATGGCGTTCCAGGGACTAATACAGTCAATTCTAATGGTGAAATGGATTTTTTGCTCACACCGGTAGCCTTGAGAGGTTCAGAAGGAGACTGGGTCTTGAGTGAGAAAGGAGCTTATTCGCTACCAGCTGAGCAGGAAAGATGGATGTCCAGAAGTTCTTCAAGACAGAATAAAACAGACTTTAAAAACTGGTTACAAGTTAGTTTTTCTACTGACTTTAAGGAAAGAACTGCTAAACCTGTACCAGTCGCTGACACTTATCAAAATAATCTGAATAAATTATAAAGATTGGTGGACAAGTTTAAAAGTTTAGATATTGAAAATGCTTACTTAAGAGAATGTATTTTAAAAGGTATTGTCCCAAAAGGGCTTAGGATGTGTACGTACCCTAATAATGTCACACCTGGAAGTGTTTTTCATAAAGAATTGATCAACATATTTAATAGATGCGGACTGGATATTTTAAAAAGTATTATTGATGAAAATGAGAGAATTAAGAAAGATTTAGGGAAAGAGAAATTTTGAATGACAGTATTATGAATGATTTAATTTAGTCAATTCCAGCTGAAAAGGCAAAGTATGACAGTATTAGAAAGGATATAGAAGTTCATTGTAATTAATTAATTAAAAGGAAAATTAACAAACTGGAGAGAGATATTAAGGAGTATATGAATAATACAAGTTATCCTGAACCTAAGGATAGGGTAAGATTTTGGGAAAAGGAAAATTACAGAGTATAAGAAGCAAATGAAACACCTAGGGTTGGACAACAAGTGGGGGAGTTAGATGAGTTTTCAAAATATGAACCCCCCCATGTAGGTCTGAGAGGTTAACAAATAGGAATGACCAACATTTTCAACAACCTCCAAATTTTTGGAGGGGGAGAGGAAGGGGGAAGAGGAGAAATTAGACAATGTATGTGTCACCCCGCCCCCCGCCCCCCCCCAACTTGGACAAGGAAAATATTAAACAGGATTCGAACAACCCATACAGATTTGTCAAGGGAGATTTTAGTATTTATAATTTTAGTCATGTTGTTTTAGAGAATGAACATTTTAACTTTCTTTCCAATGGACTTAAATATATACCCTTTAGGAAAGGTAATTTGACAAAGACCTTACTGGACATAAAAATGTTTACCAGAAAGATTAATTTTGAACTTCCCTTTAGTAACAACAATGTTTTAGACCCTAAGGAATTAAGGAAAAAAAAATGTTTACAATCCACCCCTACACCCCCAGATTAAAACTTTTGAGACTATTGTGGAGAGTGAAATCACGAAAAACTTCCACAAAGTGAAATACAAGACAAATTTACAGGAGAATGAGAGAAGTGTTTTAAATGAACTGAGGCAAGACAAAAATGTAAGGGTAATGAAACCCGATAAAGGAGGTGGAATTGTGTTGATGGATTGTTTAACATATGAAGGCAAAATGAATGACATACTAAGAGATTCTTCTAGATATTCTGCAGTGTCAAAGAACAAAATTAATATTGCTTACAGGAAGATAGATATGGCACTGGATGATTTATTACTTGAGGGTTTAATTGATCAGAAAACTTTAAACTTTCCAAAAGTGGAGAAACCAAGAATCCCCACAATGTTTGGGATCCCCAAAATATATAAAAATGGAAGCAACCTGCCACTTAGACCTGTTGTTTCGGCAGATGGTTTGAAGACCCTGCCTTTGGCTAAATACGTGGATAGTAAATTGAAACCATTGTGGGTGAAGAGGAACAGCATTTTGAGGGATTCTTGGGACTTTTTAAGGTGTTTAAATAAAGAGCTTTATAGGGATAACATTTCATTCCTTACTATAGACATAGTAGATTTGTTTTCTAGTATCCCTCACCAAGAAGGTCTTTCCTTGTTAGAAGAAATTATTTACGAGGATGTATCCCTTACACGTGAAGAATATATGGTGGTTATGCAACTATAAGATTTGGTGTTGAAATATAATTACATTTACTTTAAGGGGGAATTGTTCCATCAGACAAAAGGGGTGGCCATGGGCACAGCTTGTGCCCCACATATGCCAGTCTTGTTTTGGCAAGGTCGGAGGAGAAGTTAGCATTAAATTCTTTGTACTGTGATAACTGGATTTTATATAAAAGGTTTTAGGCAACATATGTATTTTATGGGCAGGGCCCATGAAAGTTTTTAATGATTTTATATCTTTTTTAAATAATTCTACTGAATTTTTACAATTCACATACAAGGTCAGTCAAGAAAAAATACAGTACCTAGATGTGGAGATATATAAGGAAAATAACAAATTTAATTAAAAAATATTCAGAAAAAGGACATTTTCAAACTCATATCTGCATTATAATAGTGCGCACCCCATGCATTACAAGAAAAATATTAAGGGACAATATATTAGGTTAAGCAGATTGACCTCAAATAATGAAGAGTTTTTGAAAGAGATGATTTTATTAAGGCAATTCTTTAAGATTAGAAATTATCCGAGATGGATAAAGAAGTAAGTGAAAGAAGGATAGACAAATTTAAACCTATTTTAAGTATTAGTCTTCCAAATGAGGTAGCAGGGATACAGACCAACCAGAATTCCTATGGAAATGCCTTAGTAATTGAATATAATGGAAGTTCTAACCTGATTAGGAACATTGTGGATACTGAATGGAACAGGCATATAGCATTTACAGACCTTGAGAAAATATCTAAGGATAAATTGAAAGTGTTTTTTAAAAATTCATGTAGTCTGAAAAACTTGTTAGAAAATGAAGAAACACAGAATAGGGTGACAAGGAAAAGAAAAGGAACTTTCAAATGCAACCATTGTGCCCAGTGTAATTACATTGTTAATAAACAGAGTATTCACTTAGAAAGTAGAAACACAATGGTTATGGGTAAAAAAAATAGTAATTGTGATTCTAGCGGATTAGTGTATTTGGCATTATGTCAGTTCTGCCAGGCATTTTATGTCGGTAAGACTGAACGTAAGCTCAGGAAAAAGATTTACAACATTCAAACTAATAAGGAGACTAATGCTTTATACAGGCACAAGCAAAAATGTAGCAATGCACAGTACATGTTTTTTGTCATTGAAAGTGTAAACACTGATGGCAGGGGTGGTTTATGTGAGGAAACTTTAGAATACAGGGAGCTATGGTGGCAGATCACCCTTCACGTAAACAAATTTCCTGGATTGAATGACCACATTTTGATAGCCCCTGTACTTAAATTAAGGTCAGCTAAGCTTTAAGACATTCCCCGGGATTCATGAACCTTGCACCAGGCGCACGCATAGTGTAGGTGTTACAATGCCAAATATGGCCGCCGAGCGATTCATGTAAGATCCAATCCCACGTGCACTACCGGCGTGCGCCGGATCTGCGCAGCCCCCGGCGTAGGTATGCTAAACACCCCATGTGCGGTGTTGCACCATGCAAATGAAGGCATATAGCGATTCACGAAGTGGCGCAGGTGTAGCATAAGCCCACGGCAATGTAAACCAAAAAAAAACGGTTTACATTTTCCCAAACATAACATAGGAGTAACGGAAGAGTGTCAGACCCAGGTATCACACTGGTACCATATGCCAATGGCGAAATACACAGACAATGTCAAAAGAAAACATGCACAACATGTAAATAACAACTTAAATGGCATGTCCACAGTAACTCACATCAGAACCCTAGGACATGTTTGCGGAAGGTGCAATACAATGAAATAATATAACAATGTTATAAAATAGCAGCGTAATACACAGCAGGTTCACAGCATAATACACCATGGTATGCATGGAACGCCACAACCACGGTGCAAGGGTTGCCAAGGACTCGCGGCAGTGTTTGGTGTGGTAACTATGAATTAGTAGTCAATGCCATGCAAATGAGGCAGATAATACTGAATCGCAAATCCCCCGCCGGCGTAAGGCTGTACCAAACGGCGCAGTGGTAATACACCGAGGAGTGGCTCAGAGGGAATACATGCCATCTGCAGAGGGGTGTGCCACCGTAGCAGGAAGCACACTGGAGCACAGCAAACCTGGGCTGTACATTGCAAATCACAGCTGCAGGACCGGGGTGTGGGTTAATAGTTCAGCTGAGAGCACACAATGCGCGCAGAAGTGCATGTGTACGAGGATGTCTACGTTCCCTTAACCTAGTCATGTGACGCTCGCCCCGCAAACAACATCGGAAACAGGAAGGTGATGTTAAGAATATGAGAAAATGCGGAAGAAGTGTAATTGGAGTACTAATGAGCAATCAACAGTAATCAACCCATGAAGGCCAATCGGCGGCAGCTGACAACTCTGCATGCAGAAACCTGCAAAACGGGATAGGGGAGGCATATGAATGCAAAGAAAGTAGGGGAGGTAGCAGATTGCAAAGATAGAAGACCTGACACAGCAGAGCAAAGCAGACAGGCAGCACAACGGTGGCAGCACACAAAACGCATGATATGCCATGTCCCAGAAAGTACACATGACAGTGCTCTGCAGGATGCATGCCAGAAATAGTAGGTGCAACGTGCAGAAATAGTAAGGGAAGGTCAAAAGGTAATCCATGGCAGGCAAAAGTAATGCAACACCAAAGGCAACAGCGTTGTAGTTCCATCGGTAAAACACGGAAGATAACCCCCAGATATGGCCGTACAAACACACCCTATGACATCATCGGTGTGCACAACACAATAGTATAAAGTGTGAATGCACACAACACACAGCCGTGTAATCCCAAACGCCACACCATAGGTGTAAACACACAAATGTACATGTTGGGTGCTGCCGTGGCTGTGATCCATCAGCATGTGTTAGAGACAGACGGTGTTGTGGAGGAGGGTGCCGACAACCACCGTAGGCCTCAGAGGAGAAGGAGAGTGTTCAGACCAAGGGTAACCTACCAGGGGCTACAAGACCTGGAGATAGTAGAGCGTTACAGGGTGGACAGGGACACGTTACAGCAAATAGTGGAGCTGTGCTGGCCACGCCTGAGAACAAGAAACAACAGAGGGGAACCCATCCCAGTGGACACAAAGGTATGTGTAAGCTTGCGAATACTGGCCACAGGTACCTTTCAAAGGCCAACTGGAGATATAATGGGCATCTCACAGGCATCAGCATCCAGGGTACTACACCAGTTCCTGGATGCCATGTTACCACATGCCAATGAGCATATATACTTCCCCAGATCTCAGGAGGATTTGGCTAGCAATATGCGCCACTTCCACCGTGTGGCACAATACCTGGAGGTACTGGGTGCGATAGACTGTATGCACATACAAATCAAGTCACCACCTGGCGAGCAGGGTAGACGCTACATAAACCGCAAGGGATTCCCCTCCATCAATTGCCAAGTCGTGTGCAATGCTCAGGGCATTATCATGGATGTGTGTGCTGGCAGCCCGGAAAGCTACCACGACTCCCATATCTGGCATGCCTCACAGCTGTATCAGGTATTTGCCAGGGGGGACATCCCACAAGGCCATCTCGTGGGGGATGCTGGCTATGCACTGGAGCCGTGGATGATGACTCCCATCAGAAATGCACACACACACATGCAAGAACGCCATAATGAGGCACACACACAAACCAGAATAATCATAGAGCGTGTGTTGGGATGCTGAAATCATGGCTTGGATACATCTGGTGGAGCCTTGCAGTACTCTCCAGGCACATGTGCCCACATATTCATAGTATGTGCCATGCTACATAATATGATCCTGCGGAAGCAGCTGCTGCAGGGACATAACGGTGAAGGGCCACAAAGCCCACCACAACTGCCAAGGCCAGTCCAGGCACAGAGGGTTCCAGACCAGGAACACACTGTGCCAGCCCCAGTAGGCAGACGGAGGCGTACCCAATATGCCTACACCTTGGCAAAGAGGGAATGTATAGCACATACTCTGACAGCGTAGGCCCCATGGACTGACACCTCCCTACCTGCACACACAGTGAAATGGACGGCACACAAACATGACCACCTGTAAAGTGTACTGTATGGGTGGCCTCATGTGTGACTCCAACATAGGCAGCCCCAAACACTGTACACCCAACAGCCAGTGGAGCATGTAGCGCCAACACCTGAACAGTGCGCGGGTCCTACAGCATACGGCGTTGCTGTATGCCTGCCACGTTCGCCATAAGATGTATACATATAAATATATATATATATATATATATATACACATATATATATATATATATATATATATATATATATATATATATATATATGTAGATAGATATAATTATATATATATAGAAATATATGTACACATATACATATATATACTACAGTTAAGACAGGGAATTAGAGGGATATAAGGTGACTGAGATGTAACCCGCGATATCTGTACATAGTATACATAGTGAAACGACAACCTGAACATCCGGGAGGTTCAACATAAGAGGATACCGCCAACCATGGAACGGGTAACATACCGATATGCATAACCGCGAGGCAGAAAGATCGCCAGACCACAGTACTGTAACAGTACATGCGCGTGTAATAGTATGATGATATGAAGGGAGAGGTAGACACCGCCGCCGGTGTTGTGGTCCACGTAGGTACTGTGTGCAACCGTCCCCGTGTGTGCCGTAGTATGTGTACGTGTGCGGTGAGGGTGCCGTGTGCATCGCTGTGTGAGTGTAATGTGTGTGTGTCTGCAACATGTGTATGTTGGTGCCATGTTAGAGGCAGAGCGGAATATTAGGTGTAGGCATACAGTAAACTAGCCTCAGGCATATGTACACTACTAGTCCCAAAGTAGTAGTGACAGCCCCACCCTGGCTAGGTGTGTCGCGACATAGAACGATACAAAGTGAATATGTCCCAGATGGTAGCACAGGAATATACCCCATATGAAATTGAAAGGGCGTATGTAATAGTCATGCCTGTATGTATGACACCGATATGTTAATTGCAATAAGATCGTCGGCAAAGTCACACAGCAATAGGTATGTACCGCGGAAATACGTATGTGCTACCCCAGTACTGACTGTGGCCACGTGTCGGCCCATAAACACCGCTGTGTGTTCTACAAGTGTCAAACAATCATTTCCCATCTGAATATGTGGCAACCACTGGCAAACAGGCTATCCCAACAACAGGACCACAATGACTGCAAATATCTGGGACAGAATGACAAGGGATAGTTGTCACGTACACAACCGCTGATATACCACAGATGTTACGGAGGTATACATGCATCAAGCTCACCCGCAGGCGATACCGACACCACATGACAACAGCCCAACCTACAATCCCATAACAAAGACAATTAACTGTCAACTCTCCAAGTAGGGATGGAGCACACAGACAACTATACTGGTTATGTAGAGATGCAAGGCCCACAAACCGTATCCGTGATGTACAACCACCGACATCCCCCACTGTACATAATAAAGGAATACAAACCGTAACAGCAGCACAAACATACAGTCGGTCAATGACATCTGCATAACCACAACATATCGCGTGGGGGACACAATTAAAGGCGGCTGCATAATTGCATGCGTTGTAGAAATGCAAACAATAGCCATGTTACAGTTTTGAATGCAATACTCCGTTATTATACGTCGGCAGGACAGGTACACCCACCTGTTGAAACAAATACTACACCTGTCACACACAATCCATGGGTGACATGAATGCAGACCATACTTGTTCCCATGCATAGCAGATGCAGTCACACAACATAAGACAATACAGACCATCCCCATGAAAGTAGGGCGAATATCCAATGCCCAGGCGGAGAATCCAATTATACCCCAGTATCGAAGCGTAATTACGAATGGAGTAGATGCACAGGTGATATGCACGTAATTACTCACGTACACATAGCCGCTGATATACCACAGAAGTTACGGGGGTATACATGCAGCAAGGCCACCTGCAGGCGATATTGGAACCAATTAACAACAGCCCCAGCTACACTCCCAGAACAAAAGACTATTAACTGTTAACTCTCCAGGTAGGGATGGAGCACACAGACAACTATACTGTCTATGTAGAGATGCAAGGCCCACAACCCGTATCCATCACGTACAACCACCGACATCCCCCACCGTAGATATTAAAGGAATACAAACCGTAATAGCAGCACAAACATACAGTCAGTCAATGACATCTGCATAACCACAACATCTCATGTGGGAGACACAATTAAAGGCGGATGCATACTTGCATGCGTTGTATAAAGGAATACAACAGCCATGTTACAGTTTTGAATGCAATACTCCGTTATCATTCGTCGTCAGGACAGGGACACCCACATGTCGAACCAAATACTACACCCTACACACACAATCCACGGGTAACATTACTTGAAATATACCTGTCGCCACGCATAAGCGGTTGCAGTTACACATAACATAACACAATACAGACCATCTCCACGAAGGTAGGGCAAATAGCCAATGCCCAGGTGAGGAATCAATTATACCCCAGTATCGATGCGTAATTTCCGAATGGAGTAGATGCACAGGTGATATGCACGTAATTACTCACTGAGGAACAGCAATTGGTGGGATGAATTCACATGTTGCAGGTATCGGCGGATATAAGGATGACTCTCAGGATATTCAAACCGTATGCTCATACCGAACCAGCAGTGTACAACTGAAAGCGAAAAGCGGAAAAAGCGATACGGAGCGAAACACGGGCGAAACACCGACAAGGTATGTAGAACACACGATATATGCGGTTGTGTAACACTTGATGTGTATGATGAAGCTGTACTGTATGTGAATGGTGGTTGTAATTAATTACACTTGTCCGTAATGCAGAAAGTGGTGAAAGGTAGTTATGTAGTGATATCCTGCTGAGCATACCAGCGCTTGCAGACACCATGTGTACAGCAGTGGGACATCATGTACACAGCGGAGACACCACAAGGGATGCCACAGGGGGGCATTGGAGAGAACAATGCCATACCACATGCCGTTGCTGGCAGTGGATGTCCAACAAGGAAGTGCCATAGCAGGGGATAGGACATGTATGTATACTGTCACAGCACGCATGTGTATGGGCATATACCGTTGATGTCATCGTAAGGTGCCGGCGTGCAAGTATGCCCTGCATTAGGGGATACTATGTGAAATATGTGTAATGTAAAGCTGTCTAGGTAGATATGACAGATATCATACACAGTATCACAGGCATATCATGCATAACACAGGTATCGCCTATTGGTATGTACAATAACAGGATACATATGGCCTGTAGGTATGGGACAGAGTAGTAGCATGATAGCTAGCGAAATGGAAGGGACACCAAGTAACCATGCCCAAAGGACCTGTAGCAGCTGCACAGGTGCACAGTGGGCAACAATGCAGTCTGGCAGGTCCATGTGTAAACACATGTGCAGTGTACACAGTAGTGTCACCTCCCCATGGTAGTGTCCTGTGAACAGCAGAGGCGGGTGTCAACTGCACGTCTACACAGTACCGCTGCTGTGGTGGTACCAGGACTACGTGTCACTCAAACAGCAAGGGAGGTATCACATGAACAGTGCTACTGTGTGTCCCTGCGGGATGTGCACAGGACCTATGTTCCACAGCATGGTGTGTGTTGTGTTTGTGGAAGTAACACAGAAGCCCAGCCCATGCAGTGTGGCGTGTGTGCACATATCCAGGAGCAGTCCGTTCACACTGCCCACCGCAGATGTCATGTATGAGGGGTATATGCATCAGTAATGTGGAGGACATGGGCGTGTCAGAGCAGAAGACACCCCTGAGTATGTGGTATGCAGATGTGTACAGATGTGTTGTCCGTATGTCAGCCGCATATGTAAACCGTCTGAGCCTGGTAAACATCGTGGCATGACAATGTTGTGCCATGTAAAGCTGTAGCTGTTGTTGAAGGTACACCATAAATGTGTTATTGTACCCTTGACTGTGTGTAGATGTGTGTATTTCACAGGTACAATGGCTACCTATGTACCAGCATCACACACAGTACAGATAGGTGTGGCCTTGCAGAAGGGTATCCATGCCACAGTGGAATACGGTAACCACAGGACTGTGTGTGGCATATGTGTGTACAGCAACCATGTACAATGTGATATGTATGTATGTACGGGACCAGTATCCATGTGATAGTCAGTGGGTGAATGTTGTTATGCAAAGGTGATGTGCATGCACCATGTGTCATGCATCCTGATGCCATGATACTCATATGATGTATCCGCCACACTGACACCCATATGGTTGGTATCGGTATGAGCTGGTGGAGCAATAATGGTGCTTGGTATGTAGGCGTGGGATATCTAGGCATGGACAGTACTCTGTGACAGCATGTTCTGTATGTAAGCATATAGTGAACATGAGGGGCCCCATGACTGAGGACTGTGTAATGCCATATGTACCTGACATGTAGTAGGTACTATGGTATGCTCGCACCACTGTGTGTCCTGTCCATGAGCCACATAGCATAACATCCTGAGACACAGGGTATGATGTGCAGGTGGATGTGTAAGCTGCCAATACCAGAACGTGGAATGGTACTGAAGGGCAATGTGAGGTCAACGTCTGATGTGTCGGCCTCCGTACCACCCCAACCACCCATGCAACGGTATGACAGGTGGCCAGCATGTGTATGTGCCGTGCTGTGGCATACACAAGCCCAACACGGGTGCTAGGAAAGGCCTGGAGGCCATCAATGTGTGTGGGAATCACGTTCGTGAGGATGTGCCCCATTGCCATTCAGAATTGTTCAGTCATGGGTGTATGACTACAGTCCCACATGTGCAATGCAGTGCCACCTGTGGGTAGTGCGAGAAATGACGCTGTGCGGCGGTCAGGGTACACAATGTCCGACAACAGGCTAGCAGTGAATATAGTGGCCTGGTGTGGAGACATATACCGAACAGGTTGGTGGGACATTACAGCCAGGGACATCGGAAGGTGACATCGGGCCAGCATCCCAGGACATATCGTGTGCATGTCAGTACCGTGTATGTGTCCACAGGGACACTACGATGTCCATGTATGGATTGCGACCCTGTAGTGAGTGAGAGGGTGTATTGTCAGTAAGTACGCCATCGCCTGGCACGTTGCCAACAGTAGCTCGGTCTGCAATGCCTGGGTGACTATTGTATGTGACATCAGATGTGGATGTAGCCAAACAATACAGACATACCACCACAATGCCTGAGGCCCCACACGCAATGTGCGGCAGTCATGTTTAGGTAGCTAGCCTTGGATATGTGATGATGGACCTCGAGGACCCACCATGGCTGACAAGTGATGCACCCCACACATGTGAATGTACACCACTGTGCAACAGCCTGCACATGTGGTTGTACATCATATGTGCATGGAACATGACCACCACAGTGGCGTCTGTGAACAGGTCAGTACCGCCATGTCTCTGTGTGGAATAGCATGGTTTCTGCAATTGTGTACATGCTACGGAAGCGCACTGTGGTATGTGTCAGCATATGTATGTGCACTGTCCATCTGCTGGGGTGTCATGCCGTTAACAACTGCTGTCAGCAGACGTCAGTAGTACTGGTTGTAGTACACATGTTCCGTGTATGCTGCGATGGGTGTGTTTCCAGGGTGTGGCTAGCAGGGCCGTGTAGCATATGTGTTTAATCCACCAAAGAGGGATAACCCCAGGTGCGTCACACCAGTCACATGGAGGTATTGTGCATGCTAAGGGTAGTGTAGGTATGGTATGTGTTGTGTAATGTGTCATCCAGCTGAGCAGAGTGCATGACTCAAGCATGTGTAGGTACATGGGTGTCTATTCCAGGGAAGTGTGGGTTGCTGTCAGCACATGGCAGTATTAGCTGTCTGAGGCCCAATGTACAGTATAACAACACAGACGGTATGTAACCTGTGGTGTACAATGTCGACTCTGTCGCGTGTTACAATGTGTATAGCGGTCACAAACACGGGTATCTGCACATGGAGCACCTATGATGCATTGTGTTAGGCAACTATCCAGGATGTGTGCAAAACACTGTGTGATGTGTGAACCCCTCACCTGTGGGTGTTCCAGTCCAGGTATGTGCCTGGGAGGTGCGATCCGTGCACAATCCGTACTGCAGGCGTGCTGCGCAGAGCATGGAGGCAGGTCCCAGTCACCGCAGAGATATGTGAGTGGTGCAATAGTGTGTGTGCCTCGCTTGTGTGCAGCACAGTGGAAGATGCAAGCATTGTCCCACATGACCCCATGCCGTGCCTGCCTGTTACAGCCCTGCCGGAGACAGTTATGTGAAACTGCCACAGAGGCAGTATAGCATGTGAAGATGTACATGTGTGCTCCACACCCCAGGCCGATGGCTGCAGGTCATGAGTGCCACAGCATTGTGGTCGACCAGGACTGTCATAGCGGTCAGATACCACATGCCTGTACAATAACAGTAGGAGCATAGGCAACAGTTGCAGTGACACAGTAGGTCAATGTACAGTGTCCCTGTGTCCAGACCACTGCCTACTGTACACTTGGCTAGACACACACCCAGAGGGCTATAACACCGGTGAGCCATTGCATGTCCCAGTACACGTAGTCTGTGTATTGCCATCACAGGGCAGTCACAATAACATGTTGTATGAGAGATATATTGTACCAGGTGATGTGTCATGTGTGCGTATGTTGAGTTGCAGAGCTGTTCACCCATCCGCAACATCTCAGTGCATGATGCCTTGTGTAACATGATGTGTGGAACTGCAATGTGATCCACAACAGGGTCATCCGTGACTGGTGCGTTGTGAATGGTGTAACCCATGGGTCTGCGGGATATACACTGGTGCTGTCGGCTGCCATGCTGGGGGCCACCAGTGGTGCCTACAGTGGTCATACAGACATACTGCATACATTGTTCTGGCAGGAATGTCCATTGTTGTAGATGATGTGGTACTACGTGAAGGTAGGTGTGTGTTGTGAATGTTACCCATCCAGGCGTGACCGTCAGGTGCAGTCATGGTTGTCGACAGCATCACACCCATCCACAGCTGTCAGCACCCTGTCCCCAGAATGGGTAACAGTAGCCCTCGTACTGTGTGACTAATGTGCAGATGGCGGAACACCTACTACTGGCTGGCTAACAGTGTCATCTAGGAAGGCTATATGATGGCTGGAATACGCTGCTCTAATGTATAATTATGGTATCCCAATGAATTACATTGATTCACATATAGTAAGCCATGGCTGGCATGTAAACCGTGTACAACAATGACTGTGTGACAGACCCAACCAATGTGGAGCCGTGATGAACATGCACCCGTTAGAACACCAAATGAGGTGCGTTGCGTAATGATGTACAACTGACAGCTATGGGCACAGCATGGATGCTGAAGCACATCCCCACAGGCAGTACCGCTCCATGTTGGTAGGGGGGCATTGCGCGAGTACATGTGACAGTTGCTGTATTGCCACATGTACGGCATATCTGTCATATAGGGGTAGCACTGATGCGTGACTGTCGGACATGCCTGTACATATGACCATGTCCCACAGGATATGTGTTACGTGTGTACAACACCTGTCGTACCTTCATCAAGCTGTGAAGTGTATGGCTGCCAGTGTACCTGTGTGACATGTTGTGCAATGGGTGCAAAGGTGTGCAGTAGCGCATTACATGCCCACATGTCCTGCACAGGTGCATAGCCTGAACATACAATACAAATAGGGTGTTGGATAATAGCAACCCACAAGAGGTGATGGGTACGGGTGGCAATCCACTATCACCTTTCTGGGTAAGGTGTGCATGTCCATGACACATTAGCACCTGAGATGTTAGCAGTACAGCTGTACAGGGCGGCATGCATATTTGATTACAAATACCCTTGCGTGTTCCACCACTGGCCTGTTGACAGACAGACACCAACACAATGTGCAGCATTGACATGTGCACAACACATCACCGCTGGCTACAGTAGAACAGGGTTACTGTGTTGACATGTGCACAGAACATCAGCGCCAGCCACAGTCGAACACGGTATGTGTTGAACCCCACCGTCATTGTAGCCCATGCCACAGACAGACGTGTTATGCATCTGTGTATGTACGGCTGGGAATGGCCCTGGCCTAGCAGTATAGCTGTGTCAGTGTTGCGAACAACATACTGAATGGGCTGTGTGTGTGAGGTGTGCGTCATGCGTCTATGGTCTGCTGGATGATACCAGCAGTGGCCCGCTATGTGAACATCCCCGTCCCCATAAATGAATACCTAGGCTGTGCTCAACACCATGGTCACTGTGGGAGGGATGGTGCTGTGCGGTGCACCCGCCGACATGGTGGTGACAGCAGGCACTGGATGTAGACATATGTGGTACCCATGTCAGGCCGGGGTACCATCCATGTGCACAGGATATCACCGTGCGGGCACATACAGCACTGTGTTGAACAATATCACAGCACATAGCACCTGTCAGGGGTAATGTGTATGCATGGATGTGCGATGCCAGCATGCACCATACACACCCCACCAAGCAGCATGCTGCCTACCTTGCAGAAGGCCATTGTCCACACCATGATAATGGACATGCGACATGTCCATATACCCACAGAAATGACATATGGAATGGACAGCCACCCTCCCAATACTGGTATCCCACAGGCGGGACACATCCCTGTGCCATGTATGTGATATACCCTGCCATACCATGCAGCCCTGTCCAGCAAGGCTGCACATGCCATCAGTCATACATGGTGCGATGGCCACATGGCACTTGCACTATCAACTGACCAGATCAGTAATGTGGCACTGATGCACCTTGTGGTGTCACAAGTGCTGTGTGTCAGCGTGTACAACGTGCGCACATGCTATGTATGACCATCCCTGCTAATGTCATATGATTAGACATTGTCCCATGTGTATCACATGTGCAATACAGGCGAGCCGTGGCAGGTTGTCCAACACCCGTACAGTGCTGAGTAGATGTATATGGCACAACACATGCATGTACAGGTGTCCATGTGTATGTGTGCAGTGCCACCGCTGACGTCCATAACGGCTGCGTCTGTGATGCTATGTGACATATACACAGCATCCAGGTGAACAGTAGAACTGTGCACACATTGGGCCATGTGCTGATTGGTATGAACACAGGTGCAGGCAGGTACACATGTCCACAGCAGGTTACCATCTACATGGGGTATGTACAGTGTGATGAGTTGACACAGAGATATGATATGATACCCACTGCATAACGGTGTGACAGGTGTGACAGCAACACGTCAGCTGTGTCAGTGTCATGATGCATCTCAGAGATTACTGTGCAGATGTCGTACATGTCATAGCAATGTATGTTCAGCGGTATGCCAGTACATCAGTGTGAATGTGACCTGTCACCATCATTATGTCTTACAGATAATGCCTCGTTCACGACTGCCAGCCTTCAGCCGCCAGGAGGATGAAGTAATCATACCGTTGCTCCATGACAACTATGACTTGCTATTCAGCCATGTTCCACAGCAAAGCGCAGCGGGATGACCTGTGGCAGGATATGCGCAGGAGGGTGAATGGCGTGGGTGGCAACAACCGCACCTACCAGCAGATGCGCCGACACTGCACGGACCTCATACGGCATGCGAAACAGCGTGCCCGCAATCGCCAGAGAACAAGGTGGAACAGGTGGTGGGCCACCAACCCAGCCCCACTCACACACACGGAGGAGCTCCTGGCCAGTCTGGGGACACCCAGGAACAGCATGCAGAAACACTAGCCGCCATCGTGGAGGTGGGTGTCTCCCAACCAATGAGCCTGGAGCTGCCTGGTAAGTCAGTCTTGCATATGAGTATGATATCCACTGTAGGTGTAGGTGTCACTGTACATCATGTAAAGTAACAACACATGCCAGGTATATGGGCACACAAGCCGCATACTACAGTATGCTACGTTGTGTTTGCAGACGTGTGCATACCACATGCTATCACACAGGTACATGATGTGACATGCACAGTGCGAACTGTGGCTGTCATACAGTCATGGATAATGTTTATACTGTTGTGTTGCCCCTATACAGGTACCTCTGGCGTGTCGCACAGACATGGGTCCGTCGCAGGTGAGACTGTTGTTAGTAACAGGCATGTTACAGTGTAGAGTTATTCGCCATGTGGCCAGGTATAACATGCACACCTGGGTTTTGTTCCAGTCACGGTATACAGGTTGCACCACCAGACACACACATGCCACCCGTGTGCAGTAGATACAACCGTTATTATACACTGGCAAAAAACCACAGTACCTGTCAGTGTGATATGTGCGGTCAGCTATGCATACAACGGTGGAGGTGTTCTACAATGGATGCATATGTAGTATGCATTGGAACACCATTCGTGGTATGCACACAGTACCACACAGTGAGCAGTGATCTGGGCAGCACACAGGTGTCACCAATGTGACATATGCCCCTGCATTGTGTGCACACGTTGTGACATGCCACCCGACATGTCCCACGCCCGTGGTGTTCAGTCTGCAATATTGTCACACCATCACATGACCTACACCCGACATAGCAAACATCCACACTGTTGTCTGCATAGCCCTCTGGATTGTGACACCTCCGACATGTATGGGTGTATGTCACATGGGACACCACAGGAATGGGTACACGATGCCCATCACACACAATTGTCCAAGACCCAGTCACACATGGCCATGGGTGATAGCCACAGGCATGTTGCTACACAGTACGTCTGATGTGGATAGACACCGTTGCACATTGTCCACACATAGTGCGGTCATAGCCATAGTGGACCACCTGTACATTTGATGTGGTACACCAGACAACCGGAATGCCTGTCTGCAGCCACTGGAGGTGCCACCGATGTCTACCATATACGTGCTGTGGAACAGCATGACTGTGTTGCAGTCATGGCAATGCAATGCGTCCATGTTATGCATCACACAACAACATACATGCGTCCTGTTGCCATGCAGTGGCACAGTGCCTGTACTCCCCACTGTATAGCTATGTACACGGCTCACACTAACCACACCTGCACATACATATTTGCTAAACATGCATTCTATCTGTAGGCTGTACACACAACACTGCACTGTGAAGCCCATTATGATGCGGTGCATGTGGCGGGACACCATTGTCACACATGTCCACATGTTACCGCACATGTCTGCGGATTACATGTCAAGGTAACGTCAGCCATGTGTACTGTTAACCTGTCTGTGGCCACATGGTGTATCACGGTGATGCATGCAAACTACCATGATTGTGTGTACTGCATGCCTACTGATATGACACCTGCTTGATGTAGTGTGCACCCCAGGGTGGTATGCATACTAACACTATTAATGTCTGGGCTGCATTCCCTGTGCTGTAGTGTGGGAATGCTGCATGCCATCTGCAATATCACATGCATGGTGTGTCTGCGTGTGTGTGTGTCTGTGTGTGTGTGTGTGTGTGTGTGTGTGTGTGTGTGTGTGTGTGTGTGTGTGTGTGTGTGTGTGTGTGTGTGTGTGTGTGTCTGCGTGTGTGTGTGTGTCTGCGTGTGTGCGTCTGCGTGTGTGCATCTGCGTGTGTCTGTGTGTAATGTACCTTACAGTATGTCTTTGTATTCACAGGTGGTGTAGGTGCGTTCCCCTCCTGCGGTCCATCTGATGTTAGTGTCCCCACAGATACTAGCGGTGATGACCATATGCATGAGGTACAGGCAGGGTTGTCAGGGGCAGAAGCTGTGCCATTGGTTACCATCCCACCTATGTCCCCTCATCCCGCACATGGTTCTGATGCCGACACATACCACATCACCGTTGCCCATAGAGGAAGGACAGTCAGCGTCTGTTGGCATTGAGCAGGAATGTGTGGTGGCTACAGAAGGTGCGCCTACACACCATGTTGCCAGTGTAATGACTGGTGATGTGCCACACAGGCATGTGGCTGGTGCTGCTCGTAGGAGGACCTCTGGCAGACATGCACCTGCTGTACAGGCGCAGCAGCTGGTATCACCAGCCGCATCTTCCAGACTGTAATGGCGGCACAGGCACGTGCAGAACGGCAGAACCAAGAAGGGCAGAGGCTGCAGAGGGCTGCAATCCATTCCCTAAATGACAACATCCAGTCATTGGCGAATGCTCAACAGCAGATTGCTAATGTACTGGATAGGCGATTAGGTGAAATGGTTGGAATCCTCGACCGAGGCATGGCAATCCGCCAGTGTGAGCTGTCTGTGCTGGAACACCTGGTAGGGGTGAGGCATAGGACACGTGGGCGTAGGCCAGCAACACCACCTAGTGTAGGTCGACGTGTGCGTGCCACCTCTCATGCCCACTCACACAGTGCTAGTAGTAGCAGCAGCTGTGCAGCTGGTGCTACACCGTCCACACCAGGACACAGCAGGCCACGTGGGTGTGGCCCTGGCCGGTCCCAGCATGGACACGGTTCCAGCGGACATGTGTCATCGGACAGTAGCCACTCTATACCTCCACCCGGTAGTGCCCGTGCGACCCCAGGCAGGCACGGGTCACGTGGCCGCAGACGGACACAGTGAGCCGTACAACCTGCACTGTACAGTCTGGGGCTGCCAATTATACCCCGTGTAGGCATCACATATGGCTGAACTGTGTACACACATACGTCACACGGCAGACACAACTGTAGGGCTCCACCACATCCACATGCATTCTGCACAGTCATGCCCAGTAAACTCACCGGCCCTTACACACACACATGATGTCATCCATTGGTGCAGCCTATGCCCCTGGCAGACATATCACCCTGTGCATATGATGAAGCCTCTGCCACATCCCTGTCATCCACACCACTGGTGCAGGGTTATGCAAATATATTCTGATGCACAGGGTGGACAAGATAGTGAGAGGTGTATGTGATACCTGTGTATGCATAGCGTGTGATGTGTATGTTGCAGTGGTTGTGTATGAAAACTGACTGGTGCGTATGTGACGTGGGTTGTGTACTGTCAACATGCAGCAGACATACCATGTACTGCAGGTGCAGCATGCATTGAGCTGTGTTCACGGTATGTGTGGCGGTTACATGTGTAGCACCATGTTGGTTCTGATAACCTGAATCCCTCCTATGGTGTACTCGCATGTGCCTACAGGGAGCACTGTTATCGGTCCCCCAGGTGTAGCTGTGGATTACCCACAGGCACATCTGGCAATATCAGCATACCACATGTACCCGCAACCTGCCTGGACACCTGCATGGGTTCATAGGTGCATAGGTACATACTAGGCTATCTGCCCTAGGGCATTTATAAGCCTAGCCAGAGTGTGTGTGGCTTTCACCACCCCTTAGGATGAGGATACTATACCCATTAGTTTGCTGTGCCTCTGTCCAGCAGTGACACAGAGATGATTCCCGGGGTATACCTACGATCTCCCATCCACTCGTCAAGCTTTCTCTTGAACAGAGTCAGTGAGGGGCTCTGCCTCACAAGGACTGGGATTCTGTTCCATAGTGTAGGGAGTCTCTGGGTGATGAACCTGTCCCTCCAGCACGTCCTATTTATATCCGTGTTGAGGTTTGTGTCTCCTGCTCTCGTGGCTCTGGTTGATTTGGATCTTATGAGGTGGAGCATGTCCATTAATTCCGGGTTGGACATGGCCTTGTATGTCAGGCACAGATCACCTCTGAGCAGGCGGTATGCGACTGTATAGAGCGGAGTTTCTTCAGTCGGGCAGCGTGTGACATATGTTTGAGCCTTTATCGTTTTGGTGGGGAGCGTTTGGGCTCCTTCCAACTGCTGCAGGTGTCGGGTTAGGTCCATTCCGAATGGGGCGTTGTACTCAATCATTGGTCTGATAAGTGAAGAGTACAGGGGTACAATGACCTCCCCTGATCTGGATGTGACTCCCTTCATGATCAGGTGGGCAATGTAGAAGGTCTTCCTAACCACATTGGCAATGTGAGTGTCAAAAGTGAGGTTACTGACAAGTTGGGTCCCCAGGTCCCTGATAACGTCTTCCGTGTTTAATGGATTACCACCTATGTGGTAATTAGGGGTTACCTTGTTTTTCCCAAAGGGTATGACTATACCTTTCCTGGCATGTAGCTTAAGGCCATGGCTCTGGCACCAGTTATCCATTTCTATGAGACCTCTGGTGGATGTCTGTGTCTGATGGGGTGTCGATTATGGTGCCCAGTTTGCAGTCATCTGCATACTTTGTCAGCCACAATCCCCCTATGTTTGCCTGCACGTCAGAAAAATAAATGCCGAACAAGAGGGGGCCCAGGACTGAGCCCTGTGGGACACCGCTCGTGACCGGCTTAGAGTCTGACATGGCACCAGGAACTCTAACCCTGTGGGTTCTGTCCTTGAGCCAGTTTGCAACCCATCTTGTGACATATGGGTCTACATCTACGCTGGTGAGCTTTTCTATGATGCCCGCGTGGGGTATTGTGTCGAACACTTTTGCTAGGTCAAGGTAGGCTGTGTGAACTGCCTTACCCTCATCAATGGCCTTAGTGACTCTTCCGAAAAGGTCGACCAGGTTCAAGAGGCAGGATCTGCCCTTGACAAAGCCGACTTGGGTATGATCCAGTGTATGTAGGTCCCCAATGTCTTCATTTATGAGCTCCATTATGATCCCCTCCATAGCTTTGCAGACAAGGCTCGTCAAGCTTATAGGGCGGTAATGTCCAGGGTCCATAGAAGCACCGCCTTTGTGGAGTGGGACCACAGTTGCCGTATGCCATTCTTTGGGTATGTATCCTGTAGTAAGGCTAAGATTAAACAGCAGCCTTATGTGCGGGTTTAGGTCCTCATTGAGGTCATGTAGCACACAGCCGGGGACACCGTCCGGTCCCATTGATGCTGTGTTTTCCGCTTTAGAGAGAGCAGCTCTCACCTGGGCATCTGAGATGTTTGGGAGGCTAGACTCTGGTGGGATAGATATCTCTCCTCTTGGGGGGGGGAGGGGAGAAATATGCACGGAACCTGTCTGCCAGTATGTTGGCAATGTCTGTGGGTTCAGTGATCATTGTACCATTCTGGACTAATTCCGAGCATAACTGTGAGCTTCCACCCATGTTTCTACCATAGCTAAAGAAGGCCTTATGGTTGTCTTTTGTGTCTTTCGTGAGTCCTCTCCCACAGGTGGCCTTGGATGATTGTATGAGTGATCGTATTTTACTGCTAGTATTGATCAGAGATGCCTTCCCTGTTAGGGATTTTGCTCTGTCATGTAGTAGCTTTCTCCTCTTGTTGTAGAGTTTGTTTCTGGCTGGGGTCCACCAGACCGTGTGCCTGCCTTTGGTGGAAAGTGTCCTGATGTTATTAGGGATTGCTTGATCCATACATTCCTGAAGGTGCTTGTAGAAGGCATTTGTAAGGGTTTCAGCAGCGTGGGTTGTGTTTTCCACTGGCTCGGAGGCCTTGAAGGGTACCACTCCAGTCTTAGGAAGTGTGAAGTTTGCTTTTGAGAAGTTCTTCACCGTGGTCTCCTTTGCTGGGGTTGGGGGCGGGATGTGGATCTCCAGTGAGATGAATATATGGTCTGATCTCACCGATGAGGGATATACATCCAGTGTGGAGCATGTCGTCCCCATGTGTGATGATCAGGTCTAGTATAGTTCCTCCTCTTGTGGGTATGGTGACTAGTTGTTCCATAGCATTTGGGTGTATGAACTCCAGGAACCTTTGGGCTAGGGTGTTGGGTCTTGGGTAATGTTCCCGGTCTATGTTTGGGTAGTTGATGTCACCCAATATGATGGTGTTTGGAGAGACATGCATACTCTCCAGTGTCTTCAGGAAGGCTGTGTGGGTATCCTGAGTTTGAGAGGGTGGTCTGTAGCATGCTACAAACTGTAGGGCAGTTCTACCTATGGTTAATTGCACCTGGATGGCCTCCGCTGCTATGTGCGTTGCCACTAACCTGGAGGTGTGGGTATCCTTTATGCATATGGAGACACCCCCTCCTTTTGTGGTTCAGTCCGGATTTGGGGCCGGAACGCGTGATATGACGTATAACCTGATAGTGCTGGGGTGCTCTCAGGAGCCTTGAACCAGGTTTCAGTCACAGCACAGACATCGATGTTCTCCATACTGAGGAGGGCTTTGAGGGCATGCAACTTGAGGTTTAGACTTCTGGCATTGAGCAGTATTACCCTTAGTTCTTTCCAGGTTTGTTGTCTAGGGTGGTAGGTTTATCATTTGAACCTTGCCTGAAAAAGGCACCATAGGGGTGGCAGGAGCCTTTGCCAATATCCGGAAGCCCAGGGGTGACAGGTGCAAGCCGTCCCTTGTGAAGCAGTGTGGCTTGTCAAGCATGTCATCCCAGGCAAACAGACATTGGACCCCCTTAGACTGACACTGGTAATTAAGCCAATTATTAAAGCTGATCATTTTGACTCTGTATTGTGGCATCATTCTTGGTGAGGGTAGGATACTGCTCAGGGTCAGGGTCATACCGGCCTGGGCTACATAATCTGAGAGCCCCTCTATGTCTCTTTTCATGTAGTCCAGGGAGGTATGTCTCAGGTCGTTCACACCGGCATGGACAATGACTGCGTCATACTTGTACATGCTGCGGAGTGACCTGAGTGCTTGTGTTATGTGGCGGATTCTAGCGCCCGACAGGCAGCCTACTGTGATCATTTCCTTGTTCAGTCTGGTGGGTGGGGCGTCAGTGTGTCTGACTATGGCGTCACCTATAACAAGTGTGTCTGGCATTGTGTGTGGCCTTAAGGGCTGTGACTGTTTAGCACACTGACTTTGAGAACTATGTGTTGCATGTCCTATGTCTTGAGGAGGCAGTTGCTTGGGTGTCTGCTTTGGAGGCCTCTGTAGTTTTGGTATATGTTTGAACAGTGCCTCTGAGTATGTCTTTGTGTGTTTATGTGTTTGTTTTGCAGTTGTGATAGTTCTATGTGAAACTGGGTTTGTGGTGTGCGTGGTGTCCTTCTCCTCCTGTCTGGTCTTGCGGTCCTGAGTTGAGAGAGCTCAGCCTCCAGTTTGGCTATATAGTTGCATCTCTCACATGTATTTGTGTTTTGCGCGGGAAGGTGTGGGTTGTCTGTGTACATGAGGCAATTGTAACATTGCCTCAGGATGCCCAGATTCACCAGCTGAACAGGAGAGGACGCTAGCAATTGACCCTTCGACATGCTAGAAAACGTGAAAGCGTTTGCTGTGTAACTGAGTCAGAAGGGACCTATAGGGAAATGGGTACTCAAGGGGATTCTAGGCTAATGTAGTACTTTGTTTAGTATATATGTACTTTACCTATATAAGAATGCTTTAGGAGCAAGTGCTGAGCTTTTGTGATAGAGAATAGACAGTTTAGATTGCAAGTAGAGAAGTTCTAAGGGAAAACTTGAAGAGCAGAATGTACGGAGCCAGACATAGTTTAACGTTGTTTACACAGTACATGACACACATGTCCACACATATACTGCACCTGACGCCTGTGGTCGGTGCCACAGGCTACAGTGGACAGAGACATCACATACATGGCAGGACACAGTACAGGTATGGTGACATTGTGCAGGTGTCGTACACAGCGTGCTGGCCACTGACCTCAGGTGTCACCTGTCAGCTGTGGTGCACGCTGTGCAGCAGTAGGACACTGTACCAGTACAGGAATACGGCCGCAATCGCGGGGTGTACACCACTATGGCGCACACCCCATAGTGTGCAGATGGGGACACCTGCCTGTGTGGTCAGCACCCTCACAATACAATGCACCCACACGCCATGTCACAGGGGCGGACTTGCACAGGTGGCCAGTATGGCTCACACCTATGGCATCGACAGGGTTGTGCAATGCAGCACCAGTACGGGATGGTCACCCTGTGTGGTTAGTGTCCGTTCACAACAGTATATCTGCATACACCCTCACACCAGGCAGCAGACATACAAACATGTTGACACACACACATGGTGGTGACCACACATGTATACACGGAGAGACGACGTGTTGCATGTACTGCACCATCCACATCCATGCACCCCACACTGAGGTATGTACAGATCTCTACTATGGTGTACAGGGATGTGTGGCACGTGGGACATAGTCCCCCCGATATGTGGCATACATGGGCACACATTCCTGCACACATGTCGGTGCTGGGAATGCCACACCCACCATATGAGACATGTGCAGGCGTGCAGCGGTATGTAGTGCATTATGCGTACCAACACTGTATCCGGCAGATGTGCCGATATATGCACTTGGGAGGTGGTAGGTGTTACAGTAGCCATGTGACATACAGTCGATGACACCTGACCGATGGGTATGCATTATGGCAGCACTGTCATGTAACAGCGACATAGCATACTGTATGCACATGGCAGGGTAGGATGGTGTGTGACACACCTGTGAGCCACCACCTGCACACATGCATGTGGACAGGTGTTTAAACACATGATGTACACACATACCGCCATACGTGCTGTTACTATGCCACCATATAATGGCCACCATGATGGGTACGCATGTGGTAGGGAGTTGCAACTATGTTATGGACATCGGCCACTGCTCATGCATGGCTGCGCCATGCACAGTACACGTGTCACATGTGTCCCCTGTTGCCATGTGTGTATGCATTGCTACGTTTTGACATGTGTGTTGACATACATAGAACATGGACTGTGGTATGGTATCACAGCTGTCACAGGCGAACAATACAAGGGTATGTGTCCCAGTCAACACCGCTACACCCTGTAGTGGCAGCATACCACAGACGTGTCCACCTTCCATTTGTGTGTGTAGCACCGCGTACGCCAGTGTTATGCATGTGGTACATCACAGGCTTCGTATGTGTCCTGTGTGCAGTCCATGCACACAGCCAGACAATCACATGTATGACATATCCGGACGTTGGTTCACTCTGGTACAGCAGCAGTCTTGTGTCATAGCTGTGTCAGGGCCGTGGTATGTGTGGAGCCGACCTGTCTATGTATACTGATATGGGCGGACTACATCACACATGTGGGATCATTGTTAGTACATGTGTACTCTGCACGACTGGTGTACACCGCTATACAGACCTGTGGACATATGTCACATGCTGTTGTTGGACCGTGAGGCATACTGCTGCACTGATGACATGGTGCTGGCATGGCAGCTACAGTGTTTACTGCAGTGTGTACATGTTTGACCTGCACCCGTGACACCTGTGATGTCATCTGTGTGTGTACGAGTAACTGCATGTGTGACCACCCTGTGCGTGTGGACGGGTTTACCTGACCGTGACCTGCGGTGTGTACACTCCGTCTGCATGCCGGACGGTGCGTAGCACATGCTAAGTGTGTGAGCATGCCCGGTTTGCTGTTGTGTAGGTGGACACACACGAAGTTCCACACTCTGCCCTTTCATGCTCACACTCCATGTGTATGCATGTCTGCACTTTGCAGATGCTAAGTGTGTGAGCATGCCCGGTAAGCAGTTGTGTAGATGGACACACAGTACAGTGCACACTGCGCCCGTCTGTGATCATACCCCGTGTGCATGTATGTTCCCCCTTTGCAACCGCTAGGTGTGTCAGCATGCCCAGTTTGCTGTTGTGTAGGTGGATACACACGGCGTTCCACACTCTGCCCTTTCATGATTCAACCCCATGTGTATGCATGTCTGCACTCTGCAAATGCTAAGTGTGTGAGCATGCCCAGTAAGCAGTTGTGTAGATGGACACACAGTACAGTGCACACCGTGCCCGTCTGTGATTATACCCCGTGTGCATGTATGTTCCCCCTTTGCAACCGCCAAGTGTGTGAGCATGCCTGGTTTGCTGTTGTGTAGGTGGACACACACGACGTTCCACACTCTGCCCTTTCATGATTCAACCCCATGTGTATGCATGTCTGCACTCTGCAAATGCTAAGTGTGTGAGCATGCCCAGTAAGCAGTTGTGTAGATGGACACACAGTACAGTGCACACTGTGCCCGTCTGTGATTATACCCCGTGTGCATGTATGTTCCCCCTTTGCGACTGCTAGGTGTGTGGGCATGCCCAGTACGCCATGCATGGAGACACAGTACAGTCGGCACCGATGTCTGATACTAGGCGTGTAGCCATGGCCAATGACATCCTGCATAGCCATGGTGGCCGTCCAGGCGAGTTATATGTAGTTGCTATGCCACAATGGCTGCCTACATCATGCACGCCAGTTGCTCTCTCATAGGGTGTACTGTCTGTGGTGCATCCCGTATCCATGTCATGATGTTGTGCTCTGTAGTTAGTTAGTTAGTATTCCCGAGGGCAGCACTGCCGTGTTACTGTACGCCCACCTTGGGATAGTAACATGCTGTGTGACTGCGCACTCTGTCTTCATTCCCTATCGGCTGCCTTGCCTCTGCAGATGATATCACCCACCTAGGAGTATGCCTCTTGACAGTGCTGTGCTCAGTAATCTCGGTAGCGCGTTCTGTAAATGCATCATGCTGTAGTGTGTTCATGTAGGTAGGCGTAGGTTCAACTCCCGGCCCTTCCCCGTGTGTGTGTGTGTGTGTGTGTGTGTGTGTGTGTGTGTGTGTTTCCAGCTGCCTCTGGAGATAGTAATGCTTTTAGACGCTTCACAACACATACCTTGGCTATCAGCGTCTATTCCTTTGCAGATGATGTCACCCACCTAGAAGTATGCCTCTGACAGTGCTGTGCTCAGTAATCTCGGTAGCGCATTCTGTAAATGCATCATGCTGTAGTGTGTTCATGTAAGTAGGCATAGGTTCAACTCCCGGTCCTTCCCTGTGTGTGTGTGTGTTTCCAGCTGCCTCTGGAGATAGTAATGCTTTTAGACGCTTCACAACACATACCTTGGCTATCAGCGTCTATTCCTTTGCGGATGATGTCACCCGCCTAGAAGTATGCCTCTGACAGTGCTGTGCTCAGTAATCTTGGTAGCGCATTCTGTAAATGCATCATGCTGTAGTGTGTTCATGTAGGTAGGCATAGGTTCAACTCCTGGCCCTTCCCCGTGTGTGTGTGTGTGTGTGTGTGTGTTTCCAGCTGCCTCTGGAGATAGTAATGCTTTTAGACACTTCACAACACATACCTTGGCTATCAGCGTCTATTCCTTTGCGGATGATGTCACCCGCCTAGAAGTATGCCTCTGACAGTGCTGTGCTCAGTAATCTCGGTAGCGTGTTCTGTAAATGCATCATGCTGTAGTGTGTTCATGTAGGTAGGCATAGGTTCAACTCCCGGCCCTTCCCTGTGTGTGTGTGTGTGTGTTTCCAGCTGCCTCTGGAGATAGTAATGCTTTTAGACGCTTCACAACACATACCTTGGCTATCAGCATCTATTCCTTTATGGATGATGTCACCCACCTAGAAGTATGCCTCTGACAGTGCTGTGCTCAGTAATCTCGGTAGCGCGTTCTGTAAATGCATCATGCTGTAGTGTGTTCATGTAGGTAGGCGTAGGTTCAACTCCCAGCCCTTCCCCGTGTGTGTGTGTGTGTGTGTGTGTGTTTCCAGCTGCCTCTGGAGATAGTAATGCTTTTAGACGCTTCACAACACATACCTTGGCTATCAGCGTCTATTCCTTTGCGGATGATGTCACCCACCTAGAAGTATGCCTCTGACAGTGCTGTGCTCAGTAATCTCGGTAGCGCGTTCTGTAAATGCATCATGCTGTAGTGTGTTCATGTAGGTAGGCGTAGGTTCAGCACCCGGCCCTTCCCCATGTGTGTGTCTGGTGTGTGTGTGTTTCCAGCTGCCTCTGGAGATAGTAATGCTTTTAGACGCTTCACAACACATACCTTGGCTATCAGCGTCTATTCCTTTGCGGATGATGTCACCCACCTAGAAGTATGCCTCTGACAGTGCTGTGCTCAGTAATCTCGGTAGCGCGTTCTGTAAATGCATCATGCTGTAGTGTGTTCATGTAGGTAGGCGTAGGTTCAACTCCCAGCCCTTCCCCGTGTGTGTGTGTGTGTGTGTTTCCAGCTGCCTCTGGAGATAGTAATGCTTTTAGACGCTTCACAACACATACATTTGCTATCGGCATCTATTCCTTTGCGGATGATGTCACCCACCTAGATGTATGCCTCTGACAGTGCTGTGTTCAGTGCTCCGAGTAGCGTGTTCCATACCTGTGTCATACTGTCGTGCGGTTGGGTAGGTAGGGGTAAGGTCAATTCCCATACCTGCCAGCTGTGTGTGTGTGTGTGTGTGTGTGTGTGTGTGTGTGTCTATGCTCCCAGCTGCATGGGTTCGTAATTTATGGTTTTAGACGCTCCGCAGCACACATATATCCTGCTGACATCTCTGTGTTTGCAGATGTTGAGACGCAGCTAGTGGACTGCCTGTGTGCCTGCTGTGGTTAGCGACCTCCATAGCGTGTTCTCCACATGCGTCCTGCTGTGGTGTGATAGGGTAGTGATGTGTAGGTTCCACTACCGGCCTTGCCACATGTGTCTGTCTGTATCTCTCTCGATGTATATATACATACATATGTTATGCCCATAGCGCTGCTCTTGCATGGACAGCTGTCTGTCCCATGTATCGCATATTTGCACGGCTGACACATAGACATGTGGTACGATGCATATCCAAACATTGTCCATGCAACGTCCATGTTCTGGGAGGTGTTGCACGCCCTAGAGACATTTGCTGTATATCTTGGCAGACTGTACTGTCACTGTACTCGTACACGCCATAGACCTTGTGTATCATTGCCTGTTTATGGTGTGTGTATGTCTATCTGAGCTGTGTGCATGGTCGTGTGTATGTCCCACTATAATCGTCTGTGCAGGTGTCGCCACTATGGGTAATCCATGTAGACAGCTGTTTCATGTGCATTTCAGCACATACCTGCGGACAGTACTACCCCTCCTACAGCAGCACATTCCATCGTCTTGCAGTGGATACTAGTGTTTCCACACACATGTATCTGTGTCTGTTCATAACACTCCACCTCAGGGAGCATATACCTGGACACGGCCTTATGTGATAGTGGGACACTCGGGGCCAGTCATGTCATGTTGCTCTTAGAAACATTGATAGTGGGCACAGTGATATGTTATGCATGCGTATGGCATTTCTGTCTGATTTGGTGTCTTCCTCGCATGTTTGTCGTTGTTTCCTGTCATCAGTTATCATGAGGGCGCCGGACTGTTACTGTTACGTGGAACACAGCGAACATATGAGGCAGACTTCTACACAGTCTGCGTACATCTGTGCAGTTGCAGGGTATGTGTCTAATACAACATACCTACTGTCTGACTACAATACACACACAGTGTGTGGCGGTATGACAGACCACATGACATTACTGTGTATTTGCACGGCACACCCACACAGACAGTTGTATTCCTCACACAGGTCTACATCTGCTTATCCACACTACTTGTTCTTTCCTGTACCATATGTGTGTGTCGTATTTGCGCTTCCTGTCAGTGGTGGGGCTCACGTACGACTATGGGGGCCTGGTAATTGTTATGTTGACACTTCATGGCACCCTGGGGGACACTTCACCTTTGTGTCTGATTACCTTCCACATTGACTTTTGCGGGGCATACGTTGTCATTCACAATTACCGGGGTAGGACATATACATGTTTGCACATTTGTCCTGCTGTCTTTCTTCCCACCTGTCCACCTAGTATCACCGGTTCAGTACATGTATTCTGGACAGGTAGCTCCTTCATACCCTGACCTGTTGTCATTATGTGTACACGCCTGACGTCGCCATTGCCCTTGTTACGTTTTGCATAGTGCTGTGCCTTCCTAGCTGATTGCTGCCTAGGCATTCCAGACTGTGCGGTGGGTGATAGGGAGCGCTATTTCCATTGCATGATTAGTGACACTCATAACATCCGTATTCATGGCTACGCCAGCATACCTCTCAAGTGTACCTCGTTATGGGGGACGTACCTCATTTGGGGTCTTAAAAGGGTCATGCTCCTCGAAATTCCTCAAAGTTCCACATTGAAAGGGTCTGTTACACATTCAGTGTTAGGAATGTTTTAGGTGAAATCCATGGTAAATTGACATTAATCATATTAATTCATTAAAGGATCTTCTTTATACGTGCAAACAGCATATTTTAACCATCCTATGACCTTCCTAGTTGAAGTTGTTAGTAAGTCAGTAGTATGTGTTCCACATTTTGCCCATTTGTTCCACATTATGGAGGCGAGTGTTCCTCATTTTGGTGATGGAAGGTTGAGAGCTATGTACGCCAGTATTCGCACAACGGTCTGACTTTGTATGGGGTATTTCTAATGTAGTCCCTATCTGTATTTCCTGTGCTATGCCTTACTGCAGCTGTGTTATTCTGACAGATTTCCAGTTATGGGTGCCATCTTGGTCGTACGCATGTCCATCCATGGGAATTGCCTACAGGACACTGATATAGGGCTGTACATATTTCACACCTGCTTTCCACATTATCCGGTGGATGCTTTGCACCATTAGTGGGGATTAAGTCATGTGCTATACCCACATCCCTCCCACGGGGCGGGCCTACGGATTCTCTACCAAACAACACCTAGGCCCATTTCTGCATACCCAGGTTCCCATGCCTGCAACCCTCGACGGTACACATTACACATGGTTAATGTGTGCGGTACTGGGATGTGGACGCACTTCTGTGGACTCGCCACTCTGGGGATATCTGTCCATATGTCCTGCATTTCATGGACACATGTGTCATCAACCTTGAACAAGCTTTTAGTGCATGTATAGCTGTTCCGTAGTTGCGGCTGTCACTTCTTTTGCGTCAATCGCAGCAGGGGTTGCGAATGGAGCAATTTTTGGAGTCCTACAATGGACACCAGTGTGCATGTGTAAAGTGTAGAACTTGCTGGACTGTCACCTTCTGGCCAGTGGTTTTGACTGCTGCTGTATGTTCCCCGTTCGCGGAAGTCTGTTTGACTACCCATATTATCTATTACTTGGCATATTTATATCCATGTGTCATATATACGGGACGTAGGTCTGTTGTGTGTACATATATACATGTGAACCCCTCGTTTCATACCTTGCTTTGTTACTGTCTGTGGATTACCTGTGTACACACATCTATAACCATACCATACCTTTCCACTGTACAGGTTCTGGCAGAGTGTACGGATGGTTGGCCCTTTATCTTAGGTGTGTGTTACATTGACCTGTGTCTATCTGGCAATTTGCTGGCATTTCATGTGAGACTTACTTGATTCTATAGAGACTTGATTCTATAATTATGATGTGCTTCCACTGACTATATTTTTCTTTGTCTTCTGGAATCTTTATGTAACCAGTCCTTTTTGGGCACTTTCTATTGTTGTTCATTTTTGTTTACATATATGACTACTTTGGTATGTTGTGCTATATGTGCTATGTGTGTGGAGCATTTCTCCCTGGGCCTCTACTGACACTGGACATATATCCAGCTAGCCTAGCCCGGTCAACAAATGTAAACCAACATAAAACTTACATAAACGTACGGTGGCACCTTCTGACAAGTAGGTCGGGTTACAGATGCATACCCTTCGTCAATCCCTGCTACTAACACACCCGTTATTCTATCCACATTCTATGTTTGTCTTATCACATATCATGTGTTTCTCACTATTTGTACCAGTACTTTGCATGGCATTGTCCGGTTCCATACTTTCAGAGGCTGACAGTTTTGAGACATGTATAACTAACGTGGAGGACACAGCATTAACTTACCCTGCTGTGAGTGGATCACACACGCACAGGCGCACTTGCATTTCCTAATTGTGGGTTACGCGCAGGCGCACATGCATATCTGTATTCTGGGTTACATATGTTTACTGAGTCTGTGTGATTACGTGGCCTGTATTAGTTGTGACTGTTCCAGTAACATATCTCTGATCCGGTTAACGGACGTGTGCGGAACACACTTTCACCTTTACACATGTAACTGTCTTTGCGGCACAGACGCATTACGTACACGTTCACATTTATATGTTCTATAGTCGTAATTCAAATGGGACTGCATTCATGTTGACCGGTTGCTGTGACCACTACACGTTTGCTGTTCTGTTTCATTTATATGCATACCCATGGTACATAGCTACATTAACATATCCCCCCCCCCGCACTCACTTACGTCACAGGCATCCATTCCCCTGCTGGGAAAAGTGTGGTACTACATGTTACACATTCCCTATTCCCTACTGCTCTTGACCCAGGATGCATATGGCATGACCACAGGGATATTCAGATCACAGGGGCTTATAGCCCCAACGCATACAGGTCTTTGATTGTCAGGGTGTTCCTGTGGTGCTCTGGGTTTGGTCTTGTCCGCCTAGTGTACGGAACTGCCCTGACCGTGTACGAATGTCAGACGAGGCACATGGGCACGGTTTGTCCATGTCTATTATACCACAACCCCCCCATTATTCCTAACCGTGCACGCTGATTGGCCAGCGTGCCTGTTGTAGATCGGGTTATAGTAATGGCACACGGTCCGGTCGCCCGGACCTATTTCCATTAGTATACCTCGATATTTATAACCTGTCTCGCTATGTTACATGGGTTTAACATAGCGTGACAGCTTTAACTGAGCCATGGAGATGTCCGTTGCTTACTTTGGGGCAGTTTCGCTCTGCTACACACATTTCACATAGCGGGACAAGTTGTACAACACAGCAACGGGGACATCGAGGTCTCCGTTGCTGTTTTGTATTGATTTGCTATGTTGACTGTGTTTTACATAGCGAGACAGTTTCGACATTAGCAACGGACATCTCGCGCAGTACGTCAGCACCGCCGCGAATGCCAGACATCTGCGGATGGGCAGCAGACAGGCATTATGCTGTGCCATTATGTCTGGGGATTAATTGTTTATTTTCCTAGATGATATGGCATAATAGCAATAACCCACGTCTGGGTGTGGGTACTGCTGTATTTCCCCATGGTTGCCTTTGTTTGGTCCCTCGGGCATCGCCCTCGGGACTGCACCACGTCTACCGTGGGTATATCCGGCATTACCCATGCCCAGGCATGGGTTATTGCTATGGTATTCATTCCGTGTGTACAGACACGAGTGTTTGGACAACCAACAATAGCTTCTGCTATTGGCATACAATGCTTTGGGTGGTGCCGGTTATCATACATATGCCATGTTCTTCGTTTTTCCCATTCACACTTGTCTATCCCCTGTCCTCATTCATACGTGGATATTTATGTGGCACATGACTGAACTATGTATTACCTGCAGGTATGCTGTGTACAGTGCACATATGTGACGGTTGGTTACAGTGTATCTGTGTACCTACCTCTGTGATACTGGGGACTACCACACATCCTTCGCAGCATTACATGCGTATGTACATACTATTATTCGGTGGCCTGTGGAAGGTTGTCGGAGTACCGGTTACATGTGTACCTATTTGTGCATGCATCGTGTTGGTCTTTGTCCGGCCTTCGTTGCTATCATGGGTTGGACGGTGGTGTTGGTGTGTGTTTGGGTTGTATTTATACTGCCGATACGTCAGTGGGGGGTGGGGTTGGCACGTGTTCCTCCTTGCAGGGGGCCCCATTATGGACATTTGTGTCGTGCGTCGACACTTGACACGTGCCATATGTCCTGTGATATTGACACAGTCGTGTATGTCTTCCTACATTACTACTTGTGTGTTACAGGCATTTTGTATCTGGTACGCATGACTATTATGTTGGATAGCTTAAGCTATTCCCATGCTATGACATAACCATTCATCCGGGCATATACGTGTTATTCTATCCTTTGCATTGGCCGTGGGTGTTTTGCCATACGGAACCACACATATCTATGAGTGATGTCCCACCTTGACATTCTGTGCATGTGGCAACCCTGCTGGGGTGACCTGCTTGGTGGACGGCTGTTCCACCCTGTGTATTGTGTTTGACATGTCTGCATAGCTAATCAACGGTACAGTGGCTGTACATACTGCTTTGTCCAGATGTGTACAGTTATGGACACCGTGGCGTGTGAACATCTATGGGGTTTCGACAGGTCCGTAACCACATGCGAGATGTACACATTCTGCCGACACATTCACATGCAGCCATTTGGATATCAGTACCTGAGATGGGATGTTGACATGTGGGGTACATATTTGCACGCGTGTCACTGCCTAGGACAATACTTCCTGCTACATATGGGGTATACCCGCTGTGTGTAGGTGTGCAGCTGTGCAAGGCTGCTAGCTGGATTGGGTGGACAGTCGGACATGGGTACGGGTTATGTGCTATGACGGGGTTGTTGTGTATTACATTTACATGCATGGGTTCTGCTTCTGGATATTCCGATTCGGCATACGCCATCCTATGTGTATGTGACGGTTACGTTGCTGTGTCTAGCACATTGTACTATACACATGTTTGTCTGTGTTTGGGATATTTGGTTTCTTTCTGGTTGTTATATGGCCACGACTGCCCAGCTGTATACCCTCACTACCACTGTGGGACTGCTGGTGACCATGCCCATGGGGCTAGTCGTGTGTAGTTGCGGCGCGCTGACATGATGCAGTACACCTCCACTGGGTATGCCTGCTGACAGTGCATTGTGTGACGGACACGGTATTCCGAGTATCCTTTGTTCCGTGGACGGGGACATTTTGTACTTCATGGATTTATGTTTGGTTCTCCATTTTGTGTGGACGGGTACTATGTTGCATACTCTGCATATGTTTCATTATCCACGGACACTGGTTGGTGCGGTTACTATTGCAGGCGGCCTGTGACAATCAGCACTTTAGGTTGCTCATCGCCTGCCGGCTTGGCCACGCCTACGGGCGCATCCTACTTGGGCTCCCTGGACTCGCGCACGTGCCCTATGCACGTGGTTGTGGTTGCGGTGCACACTCATTACTATGCATGTGGCGCTGCTACGCCAGTTATACGCTGCACGGCCAGTGCAAGCCTTACGCCGGCCTTGCGCCGAGCTTCATGAATCCGGGGGAATAGTTCCTCCCAAAACAAGCATGCACTGGATCTACTAGTTTCTTACATTATGTTTTTTACATTAAGTTTTTTTTTATTATGTTTTTTTCCCCCCAGAATACTGGAGCTTTTAAATAGGTAAATACATAAACTAAAATAATATATATATATATATATATATATATATATATATATATATATATATATATATATATATATATATATATATAAAATATATACATATATATAAATATATACATTTTTAAAGCAAATATATACATTTTTTATATTTAAATATTTGGACATTCTTTCACAATAAAAATATACATATTTTTTAATAGCAAACAGATTCATTTATTTTAAAAGTTATTGAGTCAAATAATTAGTTGCGTACTTGTATTTATATTTTAAAAGCATTTGGTTAGATGTATTTCTGGTGAAAAGCCACTAGATGGAGCATTATGTCCTTGTAATATGGCTGTATTGGAGAGCTATTAGTACTGGATTTCATAACATTTTTAACAACATTTTAATTAGTTTATTGATCATAGTATTTATTGTTCATAGGTTTTTTTAAAGACATGGATTTTTATTGTATTGTATTAAATTAACAAATGTACCCATTGATATTTCTTTTAAAAAAAATATTTTAAAAGGTGGTTCAACAAGGAAACATACTGCAGTCTGTTAATAACCTTTGTATTAATGAATAGTGAATCTTTCCCTAATGTGATTGGTTAATTGATGAACTCTATAGTTTGAAGGCACTATTAATGTAAACTCTCAGCACTCAGTCCGCATCTGATGAAGTAACTGAAAAGAAAACGTATTTTGTGGTTTTTAAACAGTGTTAATGTGTGTTTTGTCCTGCTTATTAAATTTGTGAACTGGCACCTCTGCATTGAGTCTCCTTTCCATTCTGGTGGTACCTTTGGATTTTATTTCTATATGGTTTTCTACAGCTAATCTGCTGAGTGAGGCTGGTGGTGGGTATGGGACCCCCACTTTGACATCCATGCATGTGACCTATGACCCCCATTATTTGGCTCACCACATATATTGCAGTGGTATTTGTTAACTAGGGTGGTACTGCATCGTGTGGGTAGGCCAGTACTGGGGATACACTTCTTGCTGTACCATAGAGTTGTCAGTTGTCTGCTGCTATCCCAGTTAGCCACCCCATTCCCTTGCATGCTTGATCAATACCATAAATATGATATCAGAAAATACCACTCCATTCATTTATTTTGTTAAGGAGACTGGCTTACCCTGTGCCTGAGGTTGTTGTGAGGATGGTGCTTGAGGGCTGACTGTGTCGGATGCACGCAATACACTGTCTATACATGGTAAGGTATAGGTGGTGTGATGTTTGGCATCCATTTTACTCTATGTGCGAGTCAGCGAGAGAGATCAGTCCCTGGGCCCCTACAGTGTCAGTGTATGTGCTCTGCATTGCCTCTTTACCAAGGCCAGGGCATACTGGGAATGCCACTGTATGCCTACAGCAGCAGGCTCAGGATGTTCCTCCTCTGAGTCTCTCTGTGCCTGTGGAGGTCTTGGCAATGGTGGGGGGCTGTGTGGCCCTTCCCCATTTTGTTCCTGTTGCAGCTGTTTCCACAGGATCATATTGTGTAGCATGGCACATACTATGAACATCTGTGCACATGTGGCTGGACAGTACTGCAAGGCTCCACCGGATATGTCAAGGCAGTGGAACAGTGACTTGAGCATCCCAAACACATGCTCTATAATGATCCTGGTTTGTGCATGTGCCTCATTATAGCATTCTTGTGTGTGGGTGTGTGCATTTCTGATGGGTGTCATCAGCCACGGCTCCAGTGCATAGACAGCATCCCCAACCAGCTGGCCATATGGGATGTCCCCACTGGCAAATGCCCGGTACAGCTGTGATGAATTCCAGATGAGGGAGTTGTGATAGCTTCCAGGGCTGCCAGCACACATAGGTTCATAGGTTCATAGGTTCATACTAGGCTATCTGCCCTAGGGCATTTATACACCTAGCCAGAGTGTGTTTGGCTTTCGCCACCCATTTTAAATTAATTTTGCTATGCCCTTTTTCGAGGTTAGTATACTGTGCCTCTGTCTAACAGCGACACAGAAGTGATACCCGGGGTAAACCTACAATCTCCCATCCACTCATCAAGATTCCTCTTGAAGAGAGTCAATGAGGGACTCTGCCTAACCTGGACTGGGATTTTATTCCAGAGTGAAGGGAGCCTCTGGGTTATGAATCTGTCCCTCCAACATGTCCTATTTATTTCAGTGCTGAGGTTCAAGTCTCTCGAGCACGTAGCTCGATGGGATTTGGATTTTCTGAAGTGCAGCATGTCCATTAATTCCGGGTTGGACATGGCTTTATACGTCAGGCACAGATCACCTCTGAGCAGGCGGTATGCCACTGAGTAGAGCTGGAGTTTCTTTAACCGGGCAGCATATGGCATCTGTTTGGCACATGTTCATGATAATTCCCTGGGCATCTCACATGACCTGGCAGTTGATGGAGTGGAACTTCTTGCGGTTTAGGTAGACCCTACCCTGGTCACCGGGTGGTGATTTGATGTGGGTGTGCGTGCAGTCTATGGCACCCTGTACCTCCAGGTATTCTTCTACAAGGTGCAAGAGATGCATATTGCTGGTCCTGTCCTCACAGGTGCTAGGGAAGTAAATGTGCTCAGGGGCATGTTGTCGCATGGTATCCAGGAACTGGTGGAGTATCCTGGATGTAGATGCCTGTGAGACCCCCATGATATCCCCAGTTGGTATTTGGAAAGTACCTATAGCTAGTATTCTTAAGGCTACACATACCTTGTTGTTCACTGGGATGGGTTCGCCTCTGTTGGTTCTGGCTCTGAGGCGCGGCTGGTACAGCTCAACAAGTTGCTGAAGTATGTCCCTGTCCACCCTGTATTGCTCTACTATCTCCAGATCATGTAGCCCCTGGTAAGTTACCCTGTGTCTGAACACTCTTCTCCTCCTCCTCAGTCTGAGTTGGTTGTCAGCATTTTCCTTCTCACCACCCTCAGTCTCTAGCGCATACTGATAGATCAGAGCAACAGCATCCCCTAACATGTTTTGTTAGATTTGTCAGTTTAAAATTCCCCCAAAGGTGTACACCAGTGGTGTAGAGTTTGTGGGAAAAACCAGACTGAAAGGTGTTTGCATAGTTTATAGTAGTGTGCTGGGTTGATGCCTGTGTAATTGGCTGATTCTGACACATTCCACCTGCCAGCTATTGTTGTTCTCCTTTATTGACTTCCTTCTGCAGTTTCCTCTTCCCATTTCCTCCCTGTTTAAGCCCTGATGCGCGCCGCACATTCCCAGTGCTCAAATTTGAACAGTTCTGTAATCTCCTGTGTTTTTTTTTGTTTTAGACCCGGTGCGCACCGCGCACACCCGTTTAGTTAAAGTAAACACTTTTAAGCAGAACTGGCCCTCCCTAGATGCGAACATGCTCTGCATTTCATGGAATAGGAAAATACAGCCTCAAACACACCCCCTGCCTTAGCTGTGCTTAGCTAAGGGCAAACACGGGCCACTGAGCTTCAATGTGCTTACAGCAAGCATGACACACACCCTTTTCATGTTAGCTGCTCCTCCTGTCTACACCGTGGTGTTAGAGCACCTACACGGTTAGGTGCAGTCTGACACTTAGAAGAAATCTGTGATTCAGTATAAATCCCCTCATTTGCATACACCACTGCCTTACACCTGAGTTACGACACTTACACTGAGCCTTTCCCCTTAGCAACCACTAATCCTTGGTATTGTTTTCATTCTGCATGCCATTGACTATAATGCCAAAATGCAGATTTCTCTCAAAATTGATCCCCCACCCATTTTTTATTTTCGGCATGATCCTCTTTGCGTGCTGATGCCCTATGCTTAAATGGCCGAGATTGGCAAAAAAAAACTTTTATTTTAGAAAATGTAAACTATTTTTCATGCCACTGGCCATATATTTGGCGATTGGCATGCCTAATGAATGGAATACATGCATTATTTGAGGCTGTCATGCCTCCGTTTTCTTATTTGCAGAAATGTATTCAGCTAGTAACTGAATACATTTCTGCAGGTTACACTATTCCTGCACGGATACCTGCCTGCTTACTGAATTGCTAATTCACCTCATTTGCATGTTTCTCACCAGCAAATGAGGTAATTAGCATAAGGCAGTGGTATCTGTGCATGAATTGTGTAGGAGTGCTTGTGCACGTCCCAGGAGCCCTTTGCTGAATCACTTGGCAGACATATTGCCTGCAGCAGCTCCTGCACTATTCCTGCACACCGTGCAGGGCTTGATGAATCCTGGGTATAGTTTTCTTACATTTTTAAGGTAAGCGTGCAAATCATATTGCTATTCACAAATGACATAGAATTATTTACAAAAGTCTATCTAGCTGGGCTGGCAGTGTCACATTTCTATATAAATCATATCAATATTTTCAAGTGACATATAATTATTTACAAAATTCCAGCTAGCTGGGCTGGCAGCATCTTGGTTTATCACACATCTGATCTACAGATGCTGTCAATGGAATGTGTTCAGATGCTCTGGATTTACTGTTAGAGACTGAAAGACAGGAAGGAACTTTAAAAGAACAGCTATTTGCTGATTTTCAGAGTGAAACGAAAATAAGAACTGTGACAGCTGAGAGACAGTTAACCTGCCTTATAAAAGAGCCTGCTGAAGACAGTTTAAACAGTTGTTGTTCAGTTCATAGAACGGTTGAGTTCAGTTCACAGCTGAGTTATGTTCACAGTTCGCAGTTGTGTTATTATACTGACCAATGGATACCCAAAGGACTCACCAAGAGCTGTAAGAACTGCCTTTGCTCTGCTGTAATATTTACTTAGATCAGGGACAGTGTTCTTCAGTTAGATAGGAAATTATAGCTAATTAGTCAGAATTTTTTTCTAAATGTTGGATTTCTATCCTGCAGTATTGTTGCTCATCCGTTCAGGATAAAACAGACAAACTTTTGTGGGTTCAGTTCAAGCAGCTTTATTACACACAAACACATCAGAAATTAAGCTTTGTAACTTAAATGTACATAAATTTATAAACCGACTGACTATCACACTCATACATGTTGACACTGTGGCTGTTCTCTCAAAATGGCACTGCTGCCTGCTTCTTAAAGGTACATGCACACACTCTGATCTACATCCTCCCTCTTTGAGAAATAGTCCATATATGAAATGACAGTATTCGGTTTTATTTATTTTTATTTATTTACTTTGTTAACAAGGTAATGCCTGACTGAGGCGGGTAGGCTGTTTTCAGTGGTGACCCGGGCAGAAAAAAAAAACTCCAAACAAAAAATGCACATAGAAAAAAACATCAGGGCATCTTACAACAGAGTAAATACAATAATTATTGGATTAGATTAATGATCTTTTGACATGCAATTATAAAGAAGTAATTATTTGACATGCAATCATGCACAATTAGACACACATAAAACAATAATGTCCAGGTTGCTGTGTATTTCACACTAGATCTGTAAATACAAACTGATAGTGTAACATAAAAGTCAGAATTGGATCTAGCAATGGGGACTGTCTTCAAGGAATGTTCAACTTAGGGGACAACTGGGACATCATCAGGAATGAGAATAGATACTGAGACATGTTCTTCGGTATGAACATTGTCAGGGTTGCTCTGAAATCTAGAGTCTGTATCACAGGTACCATACTGTGATATCATTTCTGATACAGGAAGAAGATGTCTACAGTTTCTCCTGTATTCCATACCCTCAGATTCCACTAAGTATGATCTCGGCTCGGTATATACATCTCTCACTTGACCAATTTGATCAAAGCCTTTCACCATTTACATCCTCACTGTCGGTCCTTTTAATGGATGAAGAAATCTGTTCATTTTATCATAGCTGGACTTCTGAGAAGAACACTTCTTAAAAAGTTGGGCTTAGATTGCTCTGTTGTTTTTAGCATTAGTCACCAACAAACTAGACTTGATAGACAAGGTTGTTCTGGTTTACCTAGTTAGAAGTCTCTGAGCAGGCCAGCCAAGTAGGTTGTCATGGGGTATATTTCTGAGATTAAGTAAATTCAAGAAGATATTGCTATTGTCATGCTTTGACCTCTCTAGTAATTGCTTTGCAGTCTGTACTGCACGTTCGGCAAGGCCGTTTGATTGTGGGTATTCAGGACTACTAGTAACATGGATAAGGTCCCACTCTTTTGCAAGTCTCTGAAACAGTTGACTGGTAAACTGAGAACCATTATCAGAAATAACTTTGAATGGACTACCATGGACTGAGAAATGACATTTCATCTTAGTAATAACAGCACTGGAAATTAGGTTAGGCAGCAAACTGATCTCAAACCAGTTCAAATAAGAGTCTATCCACAATAAGTAATGCTGACTGTTCCACTCAAATATGTCAGTTGCTACTGTTGACCAAGATAGTTCAGGAATTTGGCTTAGCTGAAGTGGATCTTTTTACAAATGCAGCTTAGTGTTGTTACACACTGAACAAGAAGAAAGCACTTTATCATTGTCTTTCGATAAAGAAGGCCAAAATACTAGTCCTCTCACCCTTCTGTTGGTAGAATCAGAACCTGGGTGGCCACAATCTAAAATCTGAATGTATTCATGCTGTAAGGAAGTAGGAACAATAACTTTTGGACCTTTGAGAATGATACCATCTTCCATCAGCATCTCATCTCTGTATGGAAAGTAAGGTTGTACTTCTGCCGGTACACAGGATTGCTTTGATGGCCATCCTACATTGATGAAGTGGTTGAGCTTTTGCAAAATTGGATCATTCTTTGTATGATCTCTCAGCTCATCAAGTCTCGTGGTAGAAAAAGTATGCACTTCCATGACATCAAAGTCAAAATTCTCTGCATCAAGCTGTTTTATGGTATTTCTGGGTGATCTGGATAAGGTATCGGCCAGATAAAGAAGTGTGCCCTTTGTATAGACCATTTTGAAATTATACATGTTATGTTGTCCCTATCTCACCTTCGTTCTTGCTGTATGGGTTTGGAGCCGATCCGCGGCTCCAACTCAGCCATATACCATAGCTCAAGAGCTTTTACTGGCTTGAGGCTAGCTCCTTTCCCAACATGCCTAGTGATAGTTACCCAGATCTCATTTGCTGCTTGCAGCATTGAGATAGAGGGTTCTCCTTTCTTTCAGCCCCATGTTAGTTAAAGGGCTTTTCCCTTTTTTCCCCCTCTTTCTCTGTTTTCTAGGAGCAGCCGTTTAAGTTAGGGGCTCTCCTCGGTTGGAGGAATTTGCCGTTTTTACTTAGCGGCTCTCCCCCTTTCCTCCTTCCTTCTAAAAAAAAAAAAAAAAAAAAAAAAGTAGGAAAGTCTTTGTCTGTGGTTAAGTTGTTTTTTTGTCAGTTAACTTGTGCAGTGTTAGTTTCGTATTTGTAAATTGTTCATTGGTCTCATACCATGTCTAAGGATTCTACTAGAGAGTCAATACCTTTGGGTTTTAAGAAGTGTGACTCATGCTGTCAAAAGATGTTCCTTATGGACGGGCATATGAGCTGTGTATATTGTTTAAGGGCTATTCACCTGCAGGACTTGTACTCTATACATCATGCCTTCAGTTCTCGGGTCCTGCAGGAGAAAAAAAATAAGCTGATTTTCTGAGGCTTATTAAAGGGCCGCTTTGATGCTTCTACTGAGGGGACTCAGCCAGCAAAAAAACAGGACAAGTCCACTAAGCCATCATCCTCATTGGCTCTGATTTCGGAGCCATCCAAAGCAAAGGACAACGCTTCAGGTTTGTTGGATCCGAGTGTTGGTTCCAACAAGGATCTTTCTCTGGTAGCTCCATTAGCAATCTCGGAGCCAATGATAAGAGATCCAGGTCTCCCTGTCTGGATCTGGTGCGGTCTGTTCCACAGTCTCCGCCCTTGCAATCTGTGGCAGGAAGTCATCGGTCTTCTACCCATTCCTCTCGGTCATCCAGGAGTCTTTCAGATGATGATGTGGAGAAGGAGGTGAAGAGGCTTCCCCAGACACCGGCATTAGCTAAGTTATTATCCGGCCCATAAGGAAATGGTGTCAACAGCCCTACCTGCATCATTGTCAATTCCTCCTGTGTCTCTCTTGAGTTCGGAGCCGGAGTGCATGGAAGTTGTTGGGGTGGAACTGTTGGTTCCGATTACAACCACCGGTCTCTTGGTTCTGACTTCCACTCTGATCTCTTCGTAAGCCAAGTCTATCGAGCGATCTGGGGGCCGATGCTCTCTCATTGGCTCCGAGGGGGGGGTGGCATCGGACCCTTGTCCGACCCCACTCTCCCTCTCAGAGCTTCAGCGCAGGTGAGCTCGGCTCCTACATCGGCCTCGGAGCTATCGCGCTCAGTTCAGAGAAGATCTCTGGGCTCCTTGGAGCTGGAGGCTCTTTCGGGCTGGGACTGCAGTGCCTTTGAGGTGATGAGGAGTGTGCTGTCCTCTGAGACTGCTCCACCCCTGGCTCCATTGGCTCCTTCTGTGCCGGTGTCTGCCTCCAACCCCCCCCCAAGCATAGGGAACCCATGCTCCAGAATGCCCCATTGGGCGACCCCATCTCTTGCAAAACCTCTCCAGAGCACTCCTCATTGGAGATCCCTCAGAAAAGGAAGTGCAAGAGGAAGCATTTGGACTCCCCTGAGTCCCTGACATCAGACACAGACTTGGAGGACTCAGAAGGCTCCCCACTGTCCACCTCTGAGGATGTCTCCTTTTCAGACATCCTGAAAATCCTTAGGCAGAGGGGTGACTGGGAATCCCTAGCCCATTCCAAGGATGAGTCTGTGTACCGGGATGCATTTGGTTCCCGACCCTCCACCTCTTGGGTGTTTCCACCTTTCAACCCACTGTTGGCCTTAGTGAGTCAGAAGGCGTGGAGCTCTCCAGAGACTATGGAACCTGTTCTGAGGAGGCCCAATAAATTCATAACTGCTCCAGACGATAAGCTTTTTCTGTCTAAGGGTTTCCCCTGTTGATGCTATGGTGGTGGCAGCAGCCACCAAGAAAGAACTAGTGGAGACTTCTTCTTCTGTCCATCCACTGAACAAAGAGTCCCGTACAATAGACAGGTATGGGAAGCGTATGTTTTCTTCAGCGGCCTTTACTCTCAGGTCACTGAATTATTTGTCCCACTTTACACTCCTTCAGAGGGATCTCCTAAAGTAGTTGGGAGATACCCTACAGGATCCTACAGCTGAGGGAGCTGCGGGCAAGGCGGCTTCACAGCTTGCAACCTTGACTTATGTAATTAACTCCTCCATGCAGCTGATCTCTTACGCAGCAGATGGAGCGAGTAGGGCAGCAGGCAGAGGAGTTGCCTTGCGTAGACACTTCTGGATGCACCTTTGTTAATTTGCAGAGCCCTTCAAGTCATCCTTTACCAACACCCCCTTTGATGGCTCATCGCTGTTCGGGCCTCGGGTAAAAGAGACTCTTACCAGGTGTGAACAGGATGGCAAAACTCTCTCTGCCATGGGAGTACATTTTTCTGCTCCATCTAGACCTTACCCTAAAGGTCAGAAGAGTGGGAAGATGTGGTTTCAGAAAACCCAGGGAGTTTCTCCTGACACATGTGGAGATTTTTCCTCCAAGGGCAGAGGGGAAATAATAACGGAAGATGCCAATCTTGTGGCAGGGGTGGTCTCACAGAATCAATGCAACAGAGATACTTTCTCTGGCAGGCCCTTCCAGCACTCCTGAAGGGAGACCCAACTGTTCAGCTCTGGAGGCAGTTGAGGGCAGATTATCCTTGTACCCAAAAGCCTGGCAGACAGTCATGGAAGATACATGGGTACTATCGGTAATATCCAGGGGTTACAAAATTTGTTTCGCCCAACCACCCCTTACAAAAAAACAACAGTCAATCCCAGATGTTCTGCCCAGTCTTTGGGATCAAGCAAACCTAGAAGTTCAAAGGTTGCTTGAAAAAAGAGCCATCCAGGAAGTCCCCGCAGACCAAATCAAATCTGGCACTTACTCAAGATTCTTTTTAGTTCCAAAAAAGACAGGTATCTAGAAGCCCATTGTGGAACTCAGCAGGCTGAACAAATCGGTCAAAAAAACAAAGTTCCAGATGGTAACACTGCAGTCCATTCTTCCCTTTTTGTGTCAGGACAATTGGATGTGCTCTATCGATCTCCAAGATGTGCACTGCCACATAAAAATGGACAGGTGATCCGGGAGGTATCTATGCTTTTGGCTGGGAGCCAATCATTACCAGTTCAGAGCTCTGCCCTTTGGTCTCACCACAGCCCCCAGGGTGTTCACCAAATGCATGGAAGTGGTTACGGCTCACCTGAAGCATCTAGGATTCAGCGTGTTTCCATATCTAGATGACTGGCTCCTCACTGCCACCACTAAGCATCAACTAATCAAGGCATGGGACTCCACAATTCACATTTGTACACAACTAGGCATCACCATAAACTACAAAAAGTTTGCCTTGTTGCCTTGTCAGTATATTACATTTATAGGGGCAGATTTAGACACAAGGCCCATGATAGCAAAACTGCCTCAGGAAAGGGTTTCAACCATTCTTGGGTTCAATGGCCACAGCAATTACTCTGGTCCCTATGGCACGTTTCCACATGAGAATTCTGCAGTGGCTCCTTTTTGCTCAATGGTCATTCCAGGATTTACCAATGTCACATCAGATTTTGATCATGGAGTCCTGCAAGAAGAATTTAGAATGGTGGCTTCACAACCTTCTGGTGTCAATGGGCAGACCATTTCTAACCCACCAACCTGTAGCCACAGTGACCACAGATGCTTCCCAGATAGGGTAGCAGGTCATTATCTGGGACAGACTGCTCAAGGGACTTGGCAGGAACATGAGTACTATTTGCACATGAATGTCCTAGAGATGAGAGTGGTATTGCAAGCACTTCAAGACTCTATACCTACAGGGACTATAGCAATTCAGGCAGACAATATGTCGGCAGTATGGTACATTAACAAACAGGGCAGAACCAAGTCTTATCCCTTGTGTCGAGAGGCCCTACGAGTATAGCAATGGGTGATGTCTTCCCAACTCTTTCTGATTGTAATGTACATCTTAGGGAAATCCATTGTGATAGCAAACAAGCTCAGCAGGGCGATTCTGATGCCTCACGAGTGGTCCCTGAAACAGAAAGTTGCAAATGGGGCCAGCCATGCTGCGATCTTTTTGCCAGTCCCCCACAACAACAAATGCAGCAGCTACTTTGCCCTAGTCCCACCACTGGGACAGTCACCCAGGGACACACATGTCCATGATTGGCCCCCAGGACTGCTTTATGCCTTTCTACCATTTTCCCTGATCCCCAAGGTTCTTCAGAAAGCACAGTCATTGAGTTGCAAGTTAATCCTCATTGCCCGTTACAGGCATCATCAGATATGGTTCCCATTCCTTTGGCCTCATCTGCAGGGGGAGCCTTGGATCCTAGACCCAATTCCAGATCTCCTGATGCATCAGTCAGGTGCGCTCCACCCTTCCATCCAAACTCTCAAGCTGAGAATTGGTTTCTCCACTTCCGGTCTTAGCCAGGCTTCCTGATGTTTCCCCGTCAGTTCAACACATTTTGATTTCCTCCCATAAGCCCACTATAAGAAAACTTTATGCTAGTAAATGGAAGAGGTTCTCTTGTTGGGCAAACAAGAATGAGATTGATCCCTTTACTGCACCCTTTTCAAAGATTCTCGACTTTCTTGCTGAAACCTTTGAGCGAGAAGCAGTGGCAGCTGCAATCTAGGTTCAGCTGGCTGCCATTTCTAATTTCCATGTGGGAGAAATGGGCTCAAACATTATGCCCCATAGGCTATGTAAAGCATTCCTAAGAGGTACTACCCTCTTAAGACCTCCGATAAGAGAACCTCACCCCCCCAGGGACCTAAATTTAGTTTTAGAGGCACTGATTCTTCCCCCCTTTGAGCCAACTGCTTATTGTCCACTGAAGTTTCTGACATGGAAGACCCTTTTCTTAACTGCAATTACCTCAACTAGGAGGGTTTCAGAATTACAGGCCTTATCTATTCATCCCCTGTGCTTTATTTTCCACAAAGGTAGTTTCTCTCAGAACCAACCCCTCTTTCTTACTCAAAGTGTGCTCAGAGTACAAGCTGAAGCAATCCATAGAGCTTCCTGTACTCTTCCCCAATCATGGCAACAAGGCAGAGTAGAAGCTCCATCAATTGGACATTCGTAGACAGTTACATTTTTATGTACACAGGACCAAGGACTTCAGAGAATATGACCAATTGTTCATATCCTTTGCAGAGAATAAGAAAGATTGTTCAGTCTCAAAAGTGACTTTATCTAAATGGCTTTCAGACACCATCATCTACGCCTATGATTTGTGGAACAAAAAACTTCCAGGAAAAATTAAAGGACACTCAACTAGGGCCTTGGCAACCTTTATTGCTTTTCAAGCCAGACTGCCTTTAGATTTGATCTGTGCAGCAGCTACATGGGCTAATCCTCATACCTTTATCACTCATTACAAAGCGGATATGGCCTTTCAGAACAAGGCATCCTTTGGTTCCATGGTCCTGAAGAGTTTTTTCCAGTGAGCCACCCAAGTAATAGGTGCTGGGGATGCGGTCCCAAACAGCAAGAACAAAGGCGAGATAGGGACAGCATAACATAAAGAAGTTATGTACTCACCATAACGTTCCATGTTCATTGTCCTTGATCTCACCTTTCTTCTTGTGTCCCACCCTCCTTCCCCCTTCCTGGAGGATCGAGAGGAATTTATTTTATTGGCTACACTGGCTGAGTTTCCTTTTACTATACCAGTTAGTCAGACCTAGTCTCCCCTTCTTTCTCTTGCCGATTGTTTACACCTTTATATGCAGGTGTTCTCTTATATGTAAAATGTAATATTTTTTTACCTGCATAGTCTAGTGTTGGGTTATCACAAACAAGATCTGGGTAACTACCACTAGGCATGTTGGGGTAGGGGCTAGCCTCAAGCCAGTAAATCCTCTTGGGCTATAGTATATGGCTGAGTCAGAGCCGAGGATCGGCTCCAAACCCAAACAGCAAGAAAGAAGGTGAGATCAAGGACATCAAACATGGGATGTTATGGTGAGTACATAACTTCTTTTTTTGCAATTTGAGCACTATTCTTTATAGTCTTGCTAGAGCTGAAAGCATAGGCTTCTTTAAAATAGTGACTAGAGGTTGATGGTCAGTTTCTATTTGGATAGCTCGGTCATAAATACAATAATGAAACTTCGAACATGCAAACGCAATTGCCAAAAGTTCCTTCTTGATTTAAGCATACTACATCTCAGTTTGGGTAAGAGTTCTATATGCATAGGCAACGGGTTTGCCCTCCTGAAGAATAACTGCACCAAGACCAAACTTTGAAGCATCACAGGAAAGAACTAATGGTTTGTGGACATCATAGCATCTTAATGCAGGTGGGTTAGCAATTTGCTGTTTGAGGTTATCAAATGTTCTTTGGTGTTGTTCTAACCATGACCAGGCAACATTTTTGCATGTCAGCTCTCTTAAAGGTGCTGATAACTCACTAAAGCCAGGGATAAATTAGCCCAAATAGTTAACCATACTAAGAAAATGTTATAGGGCTTGGACATTGTCTGGAGCTGGCATCTTAAGAATGGCTGCTTGTTTAGAAAGATCTGGTCATAAGCCTGTACTGGTAAATAAATGACCTACATAAGTAACTTCTGATAATCTCAATTTGCATTTCAGAGGATTGTGCTTTAAATTCACTTCATGTGCTCTATCCAGAACTTTCCTGAGGTTTCTATCATGCTCTGCTTCACCATCACCTCCAACTTGTAAATCATCAACTATTATAGCACACGGATAACCTGAAAAATTTTGCTTCGTTGCACGCTGAAAGACTTCACTGGCAGAATTTATTCCAAAAGGCATCCTGAGGAATCTGCATCTACCAAATGGGGTACTGAATGCAGTCAGTAGTGAAGATTTGTGATCAAGCATTACTTGCCAAAATGAACTCTTTGCATCTAAGACAGAAAAAAACAGTGGCATTTTGCATGAGGGTGGCGATTTCCTCAACTGTATGCATAGGATGATGAGGTCTTTTTAATGCTTTGTTCAAGTTTCTTGGGTCAATGCATATTCTAATTTCATCTGAATTTTTCTTATGAGCAGCTAACATGGAAGACACCCACTCAGTTGGTTCTGTGACTGGACAAATCACAACTTGCTGCACCATTTTGTCTAACTGGACCTTGACTTTGTCCTGCATAGCTATTGGAACTCTTCTTGTTGATCTGACCACTGGACTGACCTCTGGATCTACTTTCATGGAGTACACAACTGGAAGTTTGCCTAGCTTGTCATCGAATACATCAGCATACTCTGAGAAAATAGCATCACTAAAGCTGGAACTGGGACATGTGCTTACATGATGGACTTCTCTGGTAAAATAATGCAGTTTCATTCTCAAACTGTCTCTAAGACCTAATAATGACTGCACAGGTCTTAGGAGTACATAAAATTGCAAGTAGTAACTTTTCCCAGCCGAATAGCATGAAAGTTCTACTGAGCCTTCAGTTTGAATCTCTTCACCTCCATAAGCAACAAGCTTCACACAATTGACCAAATTAAGTTGCTCGCCAGCCCTCACTTTAGCAAATGTTTCTGCTGACATTACATTACACTTTGAACCAGTGCCTACTTTGAGCTCTGTGGGTTTACTATCAATCAGGACAGTACAAAATACTTCATTCTTTGCCAACAAATCTACTTCATTATCCTTTTCACCGACCACTGATACACCATCTACATAGAAATAGGGTTGCAGCTTTCTACATGATCAGCTTGCTTTTTTGAGAGACCTTTCTTAATAACGGAATGAGGTTTGCTTGATTTACAAACCTTTCGAAAATGGCTAAATTTTTTACACTTGTGGGATTGCTGACCAACACTTCTTCCTTCTAGACTCATGATTGGCTCCACAATTACGACACTTAACAATAAGACCTGATTTGGTTTTTGCTGACTCACTCTTATACTGTACTGAGCATGCCCTTTTTAGTGAGCTAGTCTTGGAACTTGCTAGAAGGCTACAACTCCTCCCAGGCAAACCCATTGAGATTGCAGCTGCCATGTGCTTAGGCCTGTTTCTGCTTGCCACGTTTTGCATGCTGTCTACATTTGCTCTAGAGACTGCTGCAACCATGCTCTTATCACTTGCAAGTATATTTGTGTGCCTTTCTGTCAGCTTATGGATTTCACAAATCTCTATGGCTTTGCTTAACGTTAAATCACTGTCACAAAGCAAAATCTTTCTCACTGCAGCATTATTAATACCACACGCAAGCCTGTCCTTTATTAACTCATCTTTCAAGTCAGCAAATCTGCACATTTTGGCCTTATTTCTCAAGTCAGTCATATAAGCTGCAAAAGTTTCATCTGGCTTTTGGTCTCTTGTATAAAATAAGTGCCTATCTAATATAACATTTGTGTGGGGGGTTGCACATTTCTCTAAATTTACATTTCAAGCACTCAGGGTCCTCCCTTGATACAGCTGGTACCACAATATGGCAGTTCCCCCCTCTCCTGCATATACTTCTGGTGCATACACAAATTAATTTTTTCTTTCAATAGCCTCTGACCCAGCTATGTTAAGCAAAATAAATACCCTTGTATGTGCATCTTTATCGGAAAAAAAACTGCTTGTATGAAAATATTGCATTCCTGCTCAAATACTTGCCAATTCTCTGCTATATTATGATCAAGCACATGTGGACTGGGTCTGTGAAATGCCTCTGCTATATCAATACACAGTAGTGAAGATGCTTGAAATCATATATGAACATACACACATAAATATAAATATAAATATAAATATAATGCCAGTACTCATTATTATGCCCAATAGCACAACAAACTCCTTGAAATATCTGCACTTTGCCAAATAAATCTCTGTAGCACAAGAACACTTTAAAATCACTGTACTTTGTGAAACCACTCCTTATCGGTATAAGAAATACTTCAAAATGACTGTATTTGCAAATAAACTGTACACAATGGAAAAAGCTCAGAGTAAGAAGCACCTCAAGAGGAATGTACTTTGCAAATAAACTGTACACAGTGCAAGAACCTTTCAAAATGGCTGTTCTTTTGCGAAATAACTCTGCACAGTGTAAGAAACACTTTGAAATGGCAGCACTCTACGAATAAATGCACACAGCACAAGAAACTTCTCAAAATGGCTGTACTTTGACTGCACTTTGCAATATAGCTGTACTTTACACACAGCAAACTGAAATAATTGCACCGTAATAAAGCACACACTCTCTGCAAACACCTTGCACACTCTGAGATACCTTGAATAACTCTAGTTATACTTTGAATGGCTTTGGGCAATGCAAAATAGTAGTTTGTGACCAAAACACAGTTCTTTACTAAAAAAACATGCAGTCGCTTTGCTCTTTAAGCTTAATTTGCCCTTTCATTGTACTCGTGCCGTTTTAATCTCTTGCCATGCTCATTATACTTTTCTTGTGCCCGTTTTACTTTAAACATGCTTGTTAAGCAAGCCAAAGGTAATTCTGAGCCCGATATGAATATGTCTGCTAGTTTTATCAAATATGGTAGTTTTGAACATTTTGTTTAATTAATAATCCTTTCATTTGATTGATAATATATTTTGTGCTACTCGTTTGATTAATAATCAGTTTTGTGCCTTATAAATGCGCTGTTTCATTTTCTTTGCCAAATAAATAATTTGTGCAGTTTTCTTTACCTTAAGTTCATTTCTGGCCCTTTTTTGTTTGCCTGAGCTCCGTTTCACTCAACCTGCTTAATCTGCTTTCACCTTCATCTCTGCACCTCATGGCTTGAAGAAGTTGTTCTCTTAATCCACATCGCTATTCTGGTCAGGATAAAACAGACGAACATTCATGGGTTCAGTTCAAGCAGCTTTATTACACACATCAGAAATGAGGCTTTGTAACTTAAACTACTGACTACCACATTCATACATGTTAACACTCTGGCTGTTCTCTCAAAATGGCACTGCTGCCTGCACATGCTCACTATTTATATGCACGTGCTTACATCGGGAAATGCTTCTAAAGTTACATACAGATGCTCTGATCTACAAGTATTAATTTCATTTTCCTGGTGATTGAATTCTGATTTGATCCAGTTGTGGGGCAAACCTCAATAGAGCTGTTTGGCTTCACTAAGAACAGGAAGTAAGCAAATTATGCTCCAGACTCCTTACAAACAGGCCTGGGAATCAGATGCTTTTTCATTTCCATGAACAGGAAGGTTCCTGTATACATTTACAATCTTTCTGTCAGTATCCAGGGTCATCTTGAAAATCCAGAAGGACTCTCTAGAGATCACTGTGATGACTTCCTTTTGGCCCAGGCAAAGTATAGTTGTGTAAATAAACTTACCATAACAGTAGGTATTCAAACGATCACTGCTGCAGTAGCCTTAGCTAAATGGGCTACATCCTGCCAAATATATAACAGCTGGCCAGCTTTCAAAGATTCAGAGCACCTTCTAAATGCTTAAACTGTCAGGCAGCTTGAGCATAGTTGACTTTTGGGTGTTAAGGTGTTCGGACTTCCCTGCCAACAGAGAGAGAGATGCTGAGCCCTGAAAGTACAATGCTAGGAAGAACAAAAAAATCAATAACTACACCCTGGCATAAACAATGTAACAAAAATCAAGGGGGATGGAGAAAGGGAGTGGTTACTCAGCAGTGATCTTTCAAACAGTGGCTACTGCAGCAGTGATCATTCAAACATCTACTGTTATGGTAAGTTTACGTACAAATCTGCTCTATGTTCATAATATTCATCACTGCAGCAGTAGCCTTAGCTACTGGGTAGATTACCATAGCTTAATAAATTTTGGAGGTAGAAGGAGAAAAGTCCTGGAGGCTGTGTAGAATGGAAATTTATTGGCTGCTGGTAATATCTATTGCATCGTGTACGAGCTGTTTCTACTGCTGCCGACGTGGGCTCTGTTTGTTTCATTTCGATGGTTGGTCTGTTTATCAGTTTTTACAATGGTAATTTCATGATCTGGACCTAGAAAAGGAACCAACCCTTTCCAAAAATCCATAGATGGAACCAAGGCCCTGGTAGAGAGGGCCTTGATCCTGCCTGGTATAGTTTTGTTGTGGTGAGTACGACAAAATAATAGCCTTAAACAACCATTTGGAAATAGTCCACTTTGACACAGGTTCTCCCTTCTTCTTACCTTTACAGAAAATGCACAACTGATCTGAAGATCTGAAAGATATAGTTCTGTCGGGATAGTACCCGAGTTGTCTGTGGACATTCAAGACATGGAATACTCTTTATCCCTCATTTTTGGGTTGCGGAAGAAAATGGGAAGATGGACAGTTTGGTTTAAAGATACCACTTTAGGCATAAAAGAAGGATTAGTTCTCAAATAAACCTTGTCCCTCTGAAAAATGAGGTAGGGTTGACTTACCATAAGAACATGCAATTCAGATACTCTTCTTGCAGAGATAAAAACAATCACTAAAACTGTTTTCTATGTAAAGAACCTCAAATCAGCCAGGGTAGCTGGTTCAAATGTAGCAAGTGTTAAGTTTTAACACAAAATTAAGATCCTAAGGAGGGGCCACCAGTTTTCCTGGAAGCATTTATGCAAAACCCCTTCCAAAAACATATTGACGTGACACTGCACTGAAAGAGGAGGACCCATGGATGGACATGCTTAAATGGTTGCTAAATGAACCTTGATAGAGGAGTAAGAAAGTTCATAGGATAGTAGTAACTCACATAAATATTGTAAAACTATAGAACAAATAACCCTGAATGGATGCTGGTTATGTTATTGGCACCAACTAAAAAACGTTTTCCATTTGCTAATATATATAATTGTCTAGTGGCAGTTTTTCTTGTCTCCATTAGTACTAGCTGCATGTCCTCGGTAAAGAGGTGCCTAAAAGGTATTAAGTCCCTATCATCCAGGCAGTCAGTTAAAGTTGTTTGGCATTGGGATATATCAAACACCCTTGTTCTTGTGTGAATAGATCCAGTCTGTGTTAGTAGCTTGTGGCAACTGCCCCTGGCCATTTCCAAAAGAAGGGAGAACTACAGTTGCCTGGGCCAGAATGGAGTCACCAAAATGACCTTGGGAGATTCTTTCTGAATCTTCACGAGTACCCTAGATATTAATGGAAAGGGTGGAAAAGCATGCAAAATCATTCCTATCCAAGGAAAAGAAAAGGCATCTGTCTTCTAGGCCTTATTGTATGGAGTCCTAGGCCAGAATCTTGCTAGCTGATTGTTCAGAGAGGAAGTAAAGAGGACTACTTGAGGAACTCCTCAAAGATGGATAAAATCTTGGAAGACCAGCGATCTAGTTTCCATTTGTGAGCATCTGCCCTTGCCCTGTTCAGCTTGTCTGCCAAACGTTTATGCTCTAATGGAATGTAGAATGCCTGTAGAGTGAGATTTTTCTGTGAAGCTATATCCCAAGCTAACATGCAAAGGGAGTATAATCTGTTCCCTGTTGCTTGTTGATGTTCCACATGACTATGGTATTGTCTGTAACAACTTGAAGAAGTCCTGGGAACCAAAGAGGATTCAAAGAGTTCAGTGCCTACTTCTTGCTACTTGCTTTTTTTTCACTCCAGAAACTGTACTACAAACAAAGACCGAGACGTCTGTGGTGATCAACTGCTTTGGAACATGGAGGGAGAAGGGAAGACCTAGATGTAGGGATATCTACTGTCTCCAACAAGTGATTTTTCTTCTGAAAAACAAAATAACATTGGGATTTGAAAAGACAAAGTGTGTTAGTGCTTGGACCAAAAAGACTTCAGATGCCATCGTCTTTCTCATGTGGAGTCTTGCCAGGGTATCATGAGAATCATAGAAGTTGTGAGACCCAAAATCCAGAGGTATTCCTTCGCAGTGACCAAAGTCTAAGTGGAAAACTTTGAAATTGATCTAGATATAGATCTATTTTTTCCTGTGGAAAAAAGCTCCTTGAACTGTGGTGTCTAGTTGACATCCCAAAAACACAATCTTGTGAGAAGGAGTCAAGAAAGACTTTTGAATGTTCTCTTGGAATTCCAGCTTGTGTAAGAGATCTCTCGCTCAAGAGATTGAGATTCCTGACATGTTGAAAAAGACTCTGCAAAGATAAGCATGTCATCTAAATATGGAACAATGTGGATACCCTGTAGCCTGCAGTGAGCTATAACTGGAGCTAGACACTTTGAGAACACTCTTGGTGTAGTGGATAGTCCAAAGAGCTTAAGGCACAGAACTGATAATGTGATCCAGACACACAAAATGTTAAGAAATGCCTGACATCTGGATAAAAAGGGATGTGATGATGGGCATCCTTTAAATCTAGTGTTACCAGGAAACATGAATGAGGAAGATGAGGTAACAAGCCGTGAAGTGCATCATTTTGAATTTGGGCACTATCACAAATAGATTTAGGAAAGAAAGATACAGACCCGGTCTCCAAGCATTTTATTTCTTTGGCAACAAAAACATCCTTAAATAAATCCCTTTCCCACCTGGGAAGGGGGAACTAGTTATATCACTCCATGGGATACCGTATGATAAAGGACAGGTGGATGAGGAATTACCTCCTAGAGAGAGGAATTTCCTGCCATTGCTATCTGTAACCTTGATGAATGATCTTCAGAATCATTTGTTTGAAACAATCTGTTGTCAAAGAGAAAAGTGTATATTCAGATCTTCTGGAAGACAAAAGTGGATTCCAGGGGGGAAAGGGGGAACAAAGTCTCTTAAATAGTCATTCTGACTTATCGGACTGTCCTTGGTTTTTGGAATTTCTATAATTCCTCTTGGAACCCCTTGCCATTTCTTCTTAAACATCTGTTTATCCATATTTTGTTGAGGCTGTTTATTTAGTTTCTTCCCAAAATTGGATAAGGAATTAGATAATACCTTGGAAAATTTGGGAAAAGAGGTCTGAAAAAATCTTAGAGATTCCTTGTATCAACATATCCCTTTCATCACACTTTTTGATCACCTCTGCAGCAGGGGGGCTAAAACTATCCAAAGAAAATTTTAAAATCCCATTTTAACATCATCTGTGAGGTTAAGAGAATGCAGTCATGCAAACCTCCTCACAACAATACCAGTGGCCATAACCCTTAAAGAAGATTTAACAGAGTCATACACATACTGCATGTAATGAGTACTGACTTGAAAAGTAGAATAAATTAAATTATTTAAAGCAGACTTTTCCTCACAAGAAGAAACTACAGGCAAAACATCCCTTATACTTTCACAATTAGTCAGGACAAGCCTTAACATATGAACCTGATAATTCTGAAAATCAAAGCTACAGAAGCATACACTATTTTCTCATACTGATCAATAATCTTCCCATCCTTATCAGAAATAGTAGAATTGCACTTAACTAAATGTTTAGCAACAGTTGGATTAACTAAAACTATAGCTTCTGAATCAGGTTTGGGAAGATTGTAAAAAACTTAAAAGATTGTGGAACTTTATACATCCTATTTGCCTTTTTAGGAGCAGCTGGCTGACTGTCAGGAAAATTGTAGGCAGGAGTACACACATCCTCTAAGGTAGACAAAACTGGAGGAGTGGGTGTTGGTTCTGGAAATTATTTCTGTGACAGCTCAATGTAGTCTCTGAAGGACTGAGAAACCTCAGTGTTCTCCCACTGAGAACACTTGCACATTCCAGAAATAGTCTCAGAGAAAGAGAAACCCACACAGGGGGAATCTGAAACCAAGCTATCCTCTGAGTCAGAATCAGAAATCTGAGGAAAAAACTCTTTATGTGTCCATTCATCCTCCTGTCCTAATTCAGAATCTTGAATCTCTTCAGGAAAGGAAGTATTCCTCTTTCTTTTTTTTACCAGAAACTACTTTACAAGAAGGATAAATAGCCTGAATTAAACCCTGAGCCAGTCTCAGTAAACTAGTCCTGTCTAAGGAAATTTGAGGAGTAGATGCATGCTTAGTTTTCTGCTTCTTTTTGGCAGGAAAAAAATGGGTCAACACAGTCATTCATGGCAGCAGCAGCAGCAGCTTCCCCTAGGGATAGGCACAACATTCTGACAAAACAGGGAAGCCTTCCCTGTTACCTCTCCAAGGCTGACAAGAGTGGCTCTCACTTGCCCACTGAGGGAACCCTAATAGCCCCAGATAATGTGGCTAAAGCATGGTCCATTGTGGCTGCAAGTGCTATGGCAAAAGGATTCAGGGTCAAAGATGAGTAGTCTGAGGTATAACAAATGGCCACAGTAGAGTCACCTGTCTGCATCTGAGGAAAATTGCTAGCCTGCTGTGGTGGCAAAGAATGTTTGCTTAACTTTTTCTTTTTGTGGCTAGAAGAAGAACTGACTATGGGAGTTACAGTTTGTTCCATGGTCAAGCCAAAAATTGTGCCTGTTTCCCAGGGAAAACAAGCAGTAAATGCCTGTAAAAACAAAACGTATTTAACAAGTCACTTTTTCCCAAACACTCCACAGAAAAAATGGTTTTCAGTTACTTTAAACAATTTTTAAACTGACAGGAAAAAAGAACACTTCTATTTAAAAAGTATAGCAGTCTCATCATAGTCTATTAAAACCTAGCTTTAAAATAACTTTTCTGAAGAGGAAAGTAGAAATATTAATCAAAATTATTAAATGGAGGTTTTTTCCCCAAAGAGAACTTGTCTGTCCAGCAAAAGAACAGCACAAGCCGACTGTTGATCCTTGAAAGCCTCGACAAAGTGTATTCTCTGAAGGCTGTAAAACTCTGAAGGACTTGGTGCCCAGACTTGTCTTTTAGTCAGCTCCACTCGAGTTGCCTGGCAGTTTGGGTACATGGAAGGTACCCTGAAGCTTTGAAAGCTGTCCGCCTATTATATCCTTTGCAGGATATAACTCATATGGCTAAGGCTACTGCAGCAGTGATAAACATGATGAACATCAGTAGTTCTCCTTTCTTATGGAATTGTCCAGGGACAGTTATAAGAAGTTTCCTCACATTTTGGATCTACTCATACAATACTGGGGGCGATTGATACACCCCAGTCTAAAAAAGCTGCATCTGACTGCTTGGATGATTTAGTTTTGATACTTTTTAGGCATCTTTTTCTGAGGAAGTGCAATAGGTATTAAATGAGGCAAGAAAGTCTGCTACTAGGAAATTGTATGTTAGTAAGTGGAAACAGTTTGCTAATTGGTGCCATACCAAACAACTAGGTTCTACTTGGGGCTTCTTTAACACTGGTTTTACTCTATTTATATTGGCTACTATCCCCTGGCCTATCTTACACTTCTGTCAAGGTTCATTTGTTGATCATTTCAGTATGTCTTCCTATGGAGCATCTCCTTTCCTCTCAAACCTTGGGTTAAGCAGTTTCTGAAAGGGGTTTTATATACAAAACCATCTCATAAACAGATGGGACCTTGTTTGGAATCTAAACGTTGTGCTGGAAAAGTTAACTCATTCTCCTTCTGAAACAAATCATCATTCTGGTTTATGTTTCATTACTTGGAAGACTGCTTTGCTCATTGCTCTGACATCTGCAACAAGGGTAACTGAGTTACAAGCTCTTATGAACCCTATTTCTTATTCCAGACAGACATGGTTACTTTAAGAGCAACCCCCAGTTCATGCCAACATTGGTTTTGAGTTTACACTGAATTAAGTCATCAATCTCTGTTTCTTTCCTGAACCAAAAAAAGCAGGGGGGAGGGGTTCTACATACTTTAGATGCATGTAGTCAACTCTGGTATTATCTTGACTGAGCTAAGTCCTTTAGGAAAGCTAAACAGCTATTTCTTTACTTTAAAAGGGCAAAGAAAGGACAGCTTATGTCAAAGAAGAGAGTATTTCCAGATTGTTGTTCCTTGCTATTTATTTTTGTTATTCCTACCATAACAGAACACTTCCTGACAGGATCAAGGCACATTCCACTATAGCCTTGTCTTCCTCAATGGCATATTGGAAAGGGGTGAGCTCTAGAAGCATTCTAGAGGCAGCTACTAGATCGTCTGTGCACATGTTTACAGAGAGCTACAAACTGGATTCCTTTTCCAAGTCTAGAACAGGCTTTGCTAAAACCATTCTCCAGGATCTCCTGGATCATGCTCCTTCCTCTTCTCAAGTGGTATAAGCTATGGCAATTGAAATGTATATTATTTATGATGAACATGGTACAGTTGTGTAAGTTGCATATACCATAACAGTAGATGTTCGATTAAGTCACTGCTGCAGTAGCTGCATCCTCCATCCACCACTTTTTTTTTGGATATAGTTTTTCAACGACCAAAGTTATGTGTTCCTGACTTTACATTTTTTTAGGACAGTAGTCCCCAAGTTTCCAGCTACTATTTTTTTTTGTTTACAGGGGAGCAAGTCCCTTACACCCTACATTCTTATACGTACAAACTCAGTTTCACAGCAGTGGCCATTGACAATGAATGTGACTTTCAGCAAAATTACTTCAGAGCATTGGCACTTGCTGAAAGAGTTCTCAAGCAACTGACAGGTGCCTGTGCTTCATACAGTACCCATCATTCACTTAAGAGGAACTCACTTAAGCATACATAGCCCCTAAATGTCTTATTATTATTTATTGTTATATTGAGTAAAGTAGCATATCTTAAGCCGGTGTGTTCAAAAACATCAAGTGCTTTATATATTTAGAAGAGCTAATTCTAGTAAAATTTCTCTCAGTACATTTACAGTACTTCACTGATTTAGGCCTTAATCAGTTATATATGTCTTAAAGCTGACCTAATAGGCCTTTATAAGGCCTTACATTTGTAGAACAGCCCATTACTATTAGTTTTCTAAGGTGGCTGTGTCTTGTACATTTGTTTTTTTAATACAGCAGAGACCAGATACAGAAAGAAGAATTTGTGAAATTAGTGTCCTGTTTCCTGCAGACCTGCCAGCCTTACTTTGTTTACATAGAATCCACAGCACGTAGTACGAATGTGAAGTGCAAGCCCCTCCCAAAGCCCATTAAGAAACAGGTAAGATGCCGAGAATGATCCACAGTTATGTGTTACATACACTTGTATATTCTTTACCGATTCTAACTTAGTTTATTATTCTTGTTACATTTGTCACCAGTGGAAATTATTCCCAACATTATCTTTGACTTTGATTTTCACAATGATACTGCCTCCTGTCCCCTTCATTTATATACACAGAAGGCTATCTTTGCTCATAATCTCTTACCTCTTGAAAGATGATTCAGCATCAGTGGCGCAAAAGGTAGCACACTTGTATTTGTTGCAGAAGGTTTTGGGCTATATTCCCACACCAGCTAGATTGATTGCTGACACTGCAGTGCAGCAGAAGGAGGGTGCTACACTCCTGAGTGTTCTGTCCTTTGGATGAAGCATGAAATTAAGGCCTCATCTGCTTAAGCTGATGATATCTCACGTGGATGTAAAAGATCCGAAGGCATGTATTGAAAAGAATAGCGGAAGGTCCCTCATACCCCGGCCAAATTTCAACTAGTAGTATAAATACCATCTTGGGTCTCCCTTGAAAAGAGGCTACTAGCCTACTGGGACGAACCCAGTCAAGAAAGGATAAATAAAAAAATGATTCACAGAAATATAAACTAGTCTTGTGTAAGATAATTTAATTCTTTTTTTGCTAGGTGTGCCAGGTATGCCAAGAGTTTGTGTGGTCTCTGTCAGCACTGTTTTTTTTACCTTGATTTTGCTCAGTTTTAAGTAATATATATTTGCTTTATGTTGGTTAAACATTATGTGCCAGATCCTAGTTATTCAGTCCATTTGATCTGACCCAGCAAAACTAGTGCTCCAGTCTCGAGCCCTTTTAAGAATTCTTTTTCCCATCATGCTGTAGTACACAACAGTGCCTCAGATCTCGTTTGCCAACATTATGAACAGACATGGAATCCAACCTGGCATACAGCTAAGCACTCCTCCTCATATATTTCTTCTAAAATTACTAAAAAGACTTTTAAAATTTGTTACTGATACTTATTTTTTTGCTTAGGTCTTTACCGCTGACTATTCCTTCCCATTTAGCCCCTTTTCTCTTTAACTAATTTTGTTATTGGGCATTTTCTGCCATCACCTCTCTTGTATAAAAAAAGTGTAGTAAAAATGTATGTGTTTTGAAATGACTAATACAGCTATTTCATGTGTTGTATGGATGCATCTAACTCTGTTAGTGTCTCACTAGTCTTTTCTTTTGTGCTGTTAAAATGCATTCTTGGGTGCAGCTGTTTCTTTAGCATAGATAAGGACAAGAAAAAAAGTTTTAAAAAGTGTCAGAAATGTGGACGCAATCCCACCACAAGACACGCATAAGCTATGTGTGGTATGCTTGGGAGTGGACTATTTGTCAAAGGATTGCTCCATATGTAAAGCCTTTGAGTCCAGAGGAAGAGACAAAGCCTCCTGCATGGGGAATGGGAAATATGTCAGTGAACTGAGGAGCTTTCACCTTGTGTAAACTGTAAAAACAACTCACTGGAACCCACTATCAGTGAATGCCAAACTAGTACTTTTTTTTAAGGGGAGCAAACCTCCTACACCCTCCATACTTATACACACAAACTCTATAGTTTCACAGCAGTGGGGTAAAGGACAAATGCTATTGACACTGAAAGGGACTTTCAGCAAAATTACTTCAGAGCATTGGTACCCGCTGAAAGAATTCTCAAGCAATTGACAAGTGCCTGAAGTTCATACAATTAAGGGTCTCTTGTCAACCCCCCCCCCCCCGATCTGGACACTGCTAAAACCAAAAAACGCTAAGAGAAGCGTAGATCTAAAAAATCTGAATCCAGCAAAAGGCATCCAGAGGAATCACATCAGTCTCTGGAGCTGTAAACTCCCAGTTCAGAAAGGGCTTTGGCATTGACACTGATGCACTCTCTTTCTTTGGCTTCAGAGTTGTCGAAGCCCATTGTAATTTAAAACAAGTTCCTTAAGAGGCTGCCAAGTAGAACTTCATCTGAGAGGAACATGTCCAAGATCCCTTCTGGGCCTGATTCCACTTCTTCATTTCCGTCCTTCAGGTCCTACAAGAGCACTTCTGTTGGAGATTTGGGTAACTTAATGAGGACATTCCTCATTATGGTGGTTCAGGCATATATGCAGAAAAGCAGAAGAAAATCTGGTGAAGAAGATTTGGGACAGATAAGAAGAAGGCAAGTGGAAATCAGTGTGCCTAAGTGGATGGATTGTGTGAGAGAAGATCTGTGACAGTCAGGCATAAGTGTCAAAGAAGGCAGGATAGTGGCACTGAATCAAGAGAGATGGTGAAAGTTGACATGACACCCCAACCCCTTGCAGTAAATGAGAAAAGGAAGTTTTTGATGATGATGATGATGATGATGATGACAACATTCCTAAAAAAGTAGATTGAGGTGAAGGTCCTTCCACCCCCTTCAGTCCCAAAGGTGGATAGGACTCACCCTGCATCCACTCTTCAAGGTCCTTCCCTGGTGTGGATTCCAGCATTGATAGTTCTGGACTCAGTCATGGCTTTGAGGTATATTTCCTCAGAGCAGAGGTTGGCATGGCCTTTCAGGTTATAGGGAGGTTAATCTCATCCACTTTGAGAGTTGACATACAGACTTCCATAACACTGGATCCCATGCTGTCGTTTTTCATCTGATTCAACGTGTGGGTTGTAGGAGCCAGCCGGATCTGACCTCATCTCCTTATACCAAAGCTTTGGATCTGAGAGCTTTGACTCCTCCCCTACCAGCAATTCCCCTCTTCTGCCTGAACTAGATCTCATTTGCTGCCTGAGTAAACCAGATGCATGGAACGAGAGCTCCATCATTATTCATGATAAGTGAATGCTTTTTCTTCCTCCCCCTTTAAAAAATATTGATGGTTTGTAATATTAGATAGTGTTGGAACAGTAGACTTTTTTTAAATAGATTGGTATGTTCTTAACAGCCTTTACTAATACTTTTCTTGTGTGTGTGTGTGTGTGTGTGTGTGTGTGTGTGTGTGTGTGTGTGTGTGTGTGTGTGTGTGTGTGTGTGTGTGTGTTTGTGTGTATGTGTGTGTGTGTTTATGTGTGTGTATATATAGCTTTACCATCAAAATTTCGAAGGCAAAACATTTTTTAAGCAAAAGACTGAAATACAATGTTGAAAACAAAAACAACATCTAGCCTAAAAGTCGAATGTCAGAAACACGTCGATCAACATTCTACATACCAGACTTCCAGTTTCGAAAGTCCGTATGTCCTTTTATATTTTATCAGGGGGCAAGCCACCCTGCAACCTCCCACACCCCCTGAAAATTATATATACCAACTCCGAGATCTCACTACAATGAGGAAAAGGGTAAATTCCCCAATCCTCACTGTTCTGCTATCTCTGTTCATAATGCCGAACTCATCATAACGAATCAAGCTTTACTTTTATTGTTATGATTTCGTATTACTCCAGTTTGGCATTGTGAAACTATGAAAATGTACTTTTGGCCACATGCTATTCAAGAAAGAGCTTTGGAAATTTTGATGGCAAACCATTTATATATGTATATGTTTGTACATAATATTAGGACACTACTTTATCAGTGAATTTCTTATTATATAAGTAAGGTTATATAGTTAAATTACTTTACTCTGATGTCAACAGGTTTTGAGAAGTTTTCTTCCAGTGGGAATAAAATACCATGGCAAGACTCACATTTGCAGTGTGTTTATTGCTTGGCCCCTTCTCTTTTACAGAATTCATGCTCCATCTGTGCTGTTTTTGGCTCCAGAGCCCTTCAGGAGTGAAGAGAGAGAAACTGATTTTGAAAGGCCTTCTTCCTCCACAGACAGGGTCCAAAATGTCTTCAGACCCGATGGCATCCACCTCTTCCACCTTTTCCCCTTGCTCTGAAAAGAAAAGGGATAAGGAAAAGGAGAGATCCAAAGGCAGAGGGAAAGAGAAAAAGAAAAGGAAAAAATTAAAGAGAAATTGAAAGTTGGGACCTGAGGATTGCCCGGACCAAACTAAGAAATGGTCTCCTGAAACCACAGCTATTGTGGGTCCAACAACTAAAGTATTAAAACAATTGGATCTGAATGTGGCTCAGATCCAAACTACTTCTCTGAAGATGTCCTTCATTTCAGCACCAACAATGCCCAGGCTTCATTTGTCCATAATGCAAAAGATACCATTGAAGCCTGCGTCTCTAGCCTCATCCTCTAAATCTGGTTGATCAACTAGGATCCTCGTAGAATTTGATATCAACCAAATGATGATGAGGCTTTTGAGGACAATGATTTAGCTGGGAGTCCTCCCAGCTCTGTCCATGAGGAAAGGTCCAGGATCAGCCCCTTCCATGCTGACTGCTCAGTTTTCTCAGCTTCCTACGCCATCTCCATTCCAAGATCCAGTGTACATAAGATCTAACCTTCACTCTGTACCTGCTTTGTAGCCAATAGCCGTTGAGAGTTTGGCTTCAACATCTTCACTCACTCACTCACTCACTCACTCACTCACTCACTCACTCACTCACTCACTCACTCACTCACTCACTCACTCAACTCCAATACACTTGTGTTAAGTAGATTCCTGCAGCCAGAGAACTGGTGTTGGAGCTCCAGCAGTGGAATCAACCCAGAGATGTTTGGATCCATCTTTGCCACTTGGGGCTTTGGCATTAGACAGTTTTATTCCAAGTTCCTTCTCAGGCCCTCCAGCCATGGTTGGACCAGGATGACTGGTACACTTCCATATTGGTTCCATCCAGACTCCCTCTGAAGACTGTTACTACCTCCTCAAATTCTGGTATATATGGACAGATGGATCCCTTATGCTTTGAGACTGAGTCCCACATCCAGTTCTGATGTCTTCCTTTGGGATCCCCAAGGCACAGTCAAGATGACTTGTAAAAGGAGGCATACTGAATCCTCTCCAGAGTCTGTTACCAAAGACACCGACTTAGATGAGGGAGAAGGTTCTCCAAGGTCCCCCTGGAAGACATCTCCTTTGGAGACATCCTTGAATTGATGAAACAGAAAGAGGTGGAGATGGTCCACCAAAACTCCTTCTTCTGATGATTCAGTGTTTCTTGGAGCCTTTGGCTGTGGCCCTTCAATGTCCTGAGTGGTCCCCCCTCCCGATGCCTTACTTGACCTTATCACTGAGAAAGTCAGGAAGGAGCCTGATGTGGCAAAGCTAATTCCAAAGAAGCCTGACATAAATTTAATTGCCCCTAAAGAAAGGACCCTGTAGATGCCATGGGGGTAGCAGCAGTCACTAAAAAGGAATTGTCAGAAGAGAATTCACACATGTATCTATCTATCTATCTATATATATATATATATATATATATATATATATATATATATATATATATATATATATATATATAAATAGATATATATGGATTCCATACACTAGATCGAAGGTTCACTACTTCGAATAGTGTATGGAATGCACACTGCAGCAAAAGTGCACTTAATCGAAAGTGCACTTACGCGAAGTTCAGTACAATGAATGGCCGTTGTACTGAACTTCCGTGCAGTACTCACGGACCTTAGGGTTAGGGCACGGGTCATGGTAAGGGGATAGCCCATAGGGCTATCCCCTTGCCATGACCGGTGCCCTAACCCTAAGTTCCGTGACGACTGCAGCGCAGTGAAGGACATAGCAATGTCCTCCACTATGGTGCGATAGTCACGAACCTTAGGGTTAGGGTAACAGGATAGCATTACTAACTATTCCCTTACCCTAACCCGTGCCCTAACCCTAAGGTCCATATGCATCGCACCATAGTGGAGGACATAGCTTGTTTTTTGATGTCCTCCACTGTGCTGCGGTACTTTCTGTGAAGTGCACTTTTGCAGAAGTTCACTTTCGTTAAAGTGAACGTTCGCGTAAGTGAGGCTTTCTATTACAAGTTCAAAGTTGTGAACTTTCGTTCTTGTAATAGGAATCCATATATATATATATATATATATATAAATATAAATATATAAATATATATATATATATATATATATATATATATATATATATATATGTATATATATCTATCTAAATATATATATATATATATATATATATATATATATATATATATATAGACACACACACACAGTATATAGAAATACACACACACACACACACACATATATATATATATATATATATATATATATGTATGTGTATGTGTATGTACACACACACACACACACACACACACACACACACACACACACACACACACACACACACACACACACACACACACACATATATGGGTTCATTTCTAAATCTCGAAAGCTCAAAATCCCGAATCTCAAAATACTGAACTCAAAAGCTCAAAAGCTCAAAATACTGAAAACTCATAATACTGAAAACTCATAATATCAAAAAACATACAGGATACCAACACTGGACTATATTGCAGCAGAAATACATACAGAAACAAAGAAAAGACAAACCATATTAGTCTACTCCAACTATAAGCAGGAGGGCAAGCTCCCCCTGCACCCACCAGGTGGGGGCGCACCACCTGCTACTTAAATATATCAACTCAGAGATCGCACTTCACTACACTAAGATGAGTTATGTTGTAGTATAGTACATTAAAAGGCAACATGACTAAGGTTACAACAGGCAGTCATGAAGCATGTAATGGTATGTTTGCTATTTTTTGCTGTGAAGTGTGATCTTGGAGTTGATATATTTAAGTAGCAGGGTGCGCCCTCCCCACATGGGTGGTGCAGGGGGGCTTGCCCCCTGCTTATAGTTGTAGAAGCGTACTATGTTTCTGTATGTATTTCTGCTGCAATATAGTAAGTGTTGGTGTCCTGTATGTTTTTCGATATTATGAGATTCAGTATTATGAGTTTTCAGTATTTTGAGCTTTAGCTTTCGAGATTTAGATGTGAACCCATATGTATACATATATATATATATATATATATATATATATATATATATATATATATATATATATATATATATATATATATATATATATATATATATATATATATATATATATATATATATATATATATATATATATATATATATATATATATATATATATATATATATATATATGGATCTAGGACTTTTGCACAAAAGTGCAAAAGCCCAAATCCATTATCACTGAACACACTTTAATGAAAGCGCTTTTCACCAAAAAGCACACTCGTTAAAGTGCGTTAAAAAAAAAATCTATGTTTATGCAGGGGGGCAAGCCCCCCCTGCACCCTCATGTGGGGAGCTGTGCCCCCCACTCTCCCCTACTTAAATATTCTCACTCCGAGATCGCACTACAGTGGGGAAAAGGGAATTCTCCCTTACCCACACCGTAGTATGATCTCTGGAACAGGCATACTTACGCAAAAGTGCTTTTTCAGTGAAAAGCACTTTCGTGTAAATATGCCCCATCGATAATCATTCGGTGGAAAGTGCATTTGAGGATCTGTACAGATCCCAAATATATATATATATATGTGTGTGTGTGTGTGTGTGTGTGTGTATATCATACACACACACACACACACACACACACACACACACACACACACACACACACACACACACACACACACACACACACACACATACAGTCTTTGCATGGTCAGTCAGCAAACTCGATCTGAGATAGTTCAGGCAGAAGAGGGAATTGTGGGTGGGGGAGGAGTCAACACTCTTGGATTCAAAGCTTTGGTGTAAGGCACCAAGGTCGGATCCAGCTGGATCTGACAACCGACATGTTGAACCAGACAAAAAGAAGATAACACAGATCTATCATTATGGAAAACTTTCATTTCTACCCCGTGACTCTCACTCCTTCTCACCTCAGCTCCATCATGCATCCATGGGTCAGAGTTGAAGGTCAGGCCTCAAAGCTACTGCTCAACAGCAGGGGGAGTCTTCTGATGAGTTGGGACATACCCCTGATGTTCTGAAAAAGAGAACATGTAAAAGGAGACATAGTGACTCCACATATGAGTTGGTCACATCTGATACTAACTTGGATGATAGAGGGGGTCCCTCAATCCCCTCTGAAAGATGCCATTTTTGGTGTGGTAGAGGGATCCCTGCCCTCTGCCCCCCCCCCTTGATACAAAAAGATTATTTTTAAGGTATACGGCTTGACACCATTTACTTCTTGGGTGGGATCTCTAGCAGATAAATTAATAGATGTTCTCCATATTGATCATTGCTGCAGTAGCCTAAGCTATATAGGTTATATCCTGCATAGGATATAAAGGCCAGTCAGCTTCCAAAGCTTCAGGGGAACCTTCCATACCCCAAACCATTAGTCAGCTTCAGCTGAGCTGATTAACAAGACAAGTTTGTGCATCAAGCCCTTCAGACCTTTTCTGCCACTAAGAAAAATGCTCCACTGTGGGCTTTTGAGGATCAATGGTCAGCTAACAATGTTACATTGCTGGGCAAATACATTCCCTTCAGAGGAAAAAACTTTGATATTACTTTGAAACTTGTTTTGATTAACATTTTGTGAGAGACAAGTACTTTTAATCTTTGTAAAAGAATTTTACTTGACTTTCTCTTGACTTTTATGTACTTTAAAAATGAGTGCACTTCTTTACTTTGTGGTAAAACGCTATTAAAAGTTGTTTAAATCTACTTTTTCTGTAGAGAAACTGTGTTTATTTTGCCTTTTGGTGCTGGGGAAATGTTTAAAGTGTTTTTTACTGTGTTTTTTGTAGGAACAGGCAGTTTTTTGCTACTTTCCAGTATTACCAACTATTGCTTCTATACTTCCCTGGGAAACAAGTCCCATTTTTGGCTTGACTATGGAACACACTATCTGTCCCTTGGATGGACCTTCTTCCAGCCACAAAATAATAAAGATTGTTAAGTAACCTTTGCCACCACAGCCAGTTGGTGATTTGCCTCAGCTGCAGGTGGGTGACTCTGCTGTGTCCAAAGCTGGTTCCTCAGACCACTCACCTGTTTCTTCAGATCAATCTGGTGTTGTCCACATGGCCACCATGAACCAGGGGTTAGCCATACCTTCTACAGCTGCTGGGGTCCCGGCAGTGGCAAGGGAGACTTACTTTTGTTGTTCATGTAAGAAGGGGCTTGGAATGTACCCCTGCTTAACCAGAATGTTGTGCTCTAACCTGAGAAAAGTTTTGTTGGCAATACTGGGTCTGTTTTCCTTACATTTCCCGTCAAAATGAGACAGAAAACTAAATATTTATCATCTCATGTGTCAGTTACTCTGGACAGGAGTAAATTATTAGATCTGGCACAAGGTGTTGTGTGGGCTCTTTACCCTTCCTGCAAAGTGATTTCTGATAAAAGAGAAAGGGATTTCCTCTTTTCCTGAAGAGGTCCAAGAAATGGAATCTGTAGGGGAATGTGAATGAACAGATGCAGTATTTTTCCTACAGGTTTCTGATTCAGATTCTGAGGAGAGTGTGGTATCTGAAAGTCCCTGTTAGTTGTTCTCTTTCTCTGGTAATATTTCCAGAATGAGCTATTGATTCAACATTGTCTTTTTCATCCTGTTCCATAGTTGGGGTTATCAGGTCAGACCAGATCAACCTCAGCACTTTTTCAAAAACCTAGATACAGGGCTTCCACCTATCTATAATTCCCTCTGTTCCCTAGATTACCTCAGATCTCATTTGCTACTTGATCTTTTAGGATGTGAAATTCGAGGGACCTACTGTTCAGCTTAAGATAAGTCATATTTTTCAGATTTGTGGCTATTTTTGCTGTCTGCTTAGTTGTATTATGATTTTGTCCTATCATTTTGGAAGCTTTTATGTTTTTTTTTCATGAAATCTTCCTTTCCTCCATTTTCCCTTGTTTTGTTTAAGAAAACATATCTATATTAATCTTTATATACATGTATATATCCTTTTTGTCTCTAGAATCATTATCAGTTTAAGTGCTGTTAACTAGTTGTTAACCTGTAAAATTGTTTTTTGTGAAGGCACTGCCTGGGGTTTTGCCTAATCATTGTTGTGGTTGTTGTTTTTGTTATTGATCTTTTCTCCAGCATGTTGGACAAGGCTGCTGGTTTCATAAAATGCTCAGCTTGTGGGTGTAAAATTGCATCACAGGATTCCCACTCCTTGTGTGTCTATTGCTTAGAAGTTACACATCTAGACACTCCCTGTGAAGCATGTGCTTGTTTCAAGGCCAAGGCCCTACAAGGCCACCACTGTAAGTTAGTGCTGAAGGGCCTTCTTCCTGCCCAATCAGGAGGTTCAGCCACTCCTGCCTGGAGATGTCCTCTCCTTCATCTCCTTCATCCAAGAATATGGAGATACCCAATGTTCTGAAGGAGAGGGAGAAAGAAAAGAGCAAGGAATAAAACAGAGAGAGAGAAAAAAGGAACAATAAAAGAAACTGGAAAAGACTAGAAAATGGTCTCAGGAAAGGTAGGAGCAATTCACTCTGGCTCCTAAGACACCAAGCTGTTTGGAGCCAGAGGTTTATTACTTCCAACAAAAACAACAAACAGAAAACTCTTAGTTTATTCACAGAGATAAAGCTTTTGGGAAACACCCTTCACCAGTATGTGAAACTCATTCAAAGATACTCATTTATACTAAAAACACGACACAACCAACCAATGAAATTCAATAGTTAATTAAAATATAATAATTAAAATTACATTCAAAAATATAAATTTACAAAAAATACATATAATAATTTGAATACAAAATATCCATTTATACTATTTTTGCTTGGCTACTAATATAGGTTTTATAGTTAATAAATTATTAAGTCCTGGATATTTATCTGCTTCCAGGATATTTATCCACCTATATTCAGCCATATCAAGCTTATTATTAATATCCCCACCCCTCAAATCCTTAAATAATACCTGTAATACTTTAAATTTAAACTCATGCATAAAGCTCCTGTCTATTGCATGCTTTGCCAAAGCATTTGTTTCAACAGCCCTTCTAATTTCTGATTTATGGTCAATAATGCAATCCTTGAGACGTCTCAAACATTTTCCTACATAAAAAAAGCTTTCACACTGTACACAAGTGGCTAAGTAGATAATTATACTTGTATTACAGGATGCATGACTATCAATTCTATGAACTTCTTTGGTTACAGGGTGTTGGAATTGTTCTTCATTACATATATGCTTGCAACAACTACAGTTATGGCATGGAAATGTGCCACATTTATTTATTATTGCTCTTCCAACTTTTTCTGTATTCAGTTTAAAATCCTTATAACACAGTTTTCTCTTTAAGTTTGTGCAATTCCTATATGCAAATAGGTATCAGCTCTGGCATAGATGTTAAAATCCAACAGTTTTTACTTACTATTTGTTCCACCTGTCTTGTTATAGTACTAAAAGTAGTAACATATCTAAGACAATCCGTGTTGTTATCATGTACATTGCCATACTGCCCTAAGTCACTAAACAAAGGTGGTGCTACTTGGTCCCTATGTTCTAAAATTTCCTGCATAGTGGTGACTATTAAATTATCGTCGTAACCCCTATCTTTAAATTCTTGAGCCACTACTTCCATTTGCTGTCTACACTTGACTACATCAGTGTTGAGTCTACTTATTCTCAAAAGCTGGCTCTTAACTATCTTTTGAAATATATGCCTGGCATGCATACTTGTAGCATGAGTATATCTGTTAACCTGAACTTCCTTTCTATGTACACAAGTTTCAAGTGACCCAGAATTTTTATACAGCAAAACATCTAAATAACATATTTCTTCTAAAGAAAAATTCACTTTAAATTTCAAGAAAGCAATACTATTATTTAAATATTCAACAAAGTTAAACAAACCATGTTCATGACCACCCCAAATCAAAAACAGTCGTCTACAAAACGCTGATAAAAAAGAACATTTTCCTTATGCAAATTTTTTGAGCCATACATGTATTCAGTTTCCCATTGATTTAATACAATATTTGCATAGGTGTTCGCCAATTATGAACCTTCTCTGGAAGCCTCCAAGTGTGAGTGGACCAAAGAAATGGGCTTGTAAGAGGAGACACTTGGACTCAATACTGAAGTCAGTCACATAAGACACTGATTTTGATGAAGGCAAGGGTTCTCCACAATGCCATCAAGAAGATGTCTCCTTTGGAGATATTCTGGAGTTAATGAAAACAAAGAGGAGGTTGGTCCACAGAATCTCCTCTCTTGAGGAGTTGGTGTTCCTTGAGGCATTTGGAGCTGGCTCTTTTACTGATTACCTGGTTCTGCCTGCAGATAAACTAAGAGATCTAGTTTCTCTGTGGGTATAAGAGAAATCTGATATTGTGGAGCCAATGCAAACCAGACAACATTTTAGTGGCCCTAGGAATAAGACCCACTGAAGCAAGGGTCTCCCAGTAGTTGCCATGGTTGTTGCAACAGCACAAGGAAAGTGCTGTCAGAGGAGAGCACATCTTCATATTTCCCTAATAGAGAACTGAGGGTGTTGGACACATTTGGGAACAGGCATATGAATCAGCGACATTTGCACTCAGAGCACTGAACTATCTGACTCGTATATCACACTTTCACAGGGACTTGACAAAGGAATTGTCAAAATTCCTCTGGGGTAACTTGCTTGCTGACATCCAAAAGTCAGTGGAGACTCAGCTATCTACCATTCAGATCATGACTAATGTATTCATGCACTTGCTATCTAGCACAGCTGATGCTACATCTAGGGAAGTAGGCACAGGCATTGCAATCCACCTGGATGCACCTATGCAACTTTGTGGAAGGCTTCATGACATCTTTCATCAATGTCCCCTTTGACGATGTGACCCTTCTCAATCCTAAAGTGAAAGAAATGCTTACCAGAAGAAGTAGGCAAACAAGACCCTGTCTGCAGTTGGCATACCCTTTTCCATCCCACAAAGGACCTTTTTCCCACAACCAGAATGGCATGCTATGGTTCTAAAAGTCCAGGGTTTTAGCCAGCATGTTTCAGTAGATATTTCCTCCCCCAAGGCAGGGGGGAAGGGGAATAACTTTAACTTACATCACCCCAGAGGCAGACAACAAAATCAGGGGGTTCAATGTCCTTTCTCAAAGAAACACTATCAGTGCTCCTAAATGGTTTTCCAACTGTTATCCACTGGATTCAGTTGGGTATGCACTTATCCCTGCACCCTGAAGACTGGCAGGCTATCAGTCAAGATTCCTGGATACAGGGGATAATCACTACAGGCTACCTTATTCCCTTTGTTTCCACTCACCAGAAAAAGAACAGCATTCTGATGTTCCACCCAGTCAGATGGAATTAGTAGCAGCAGAAGTAACAAAGCTGTTAGAAAACAGACTTATCCAGCAAGTCTCCCAGACCAATTAGGATTCAGAGTCTATTCAAGGTTCTTTATAGTTAAAAAAAATGGGGGACCTAATCCCGATCTTGGACCTAAGTCACCTCAATCAGTTCAGAAAAACAGATGAAATTCTAGATGATAAAAGTTAGTCCATTTTAACGCTTCTGAGGAAGAACTAGTGGATGTGCTCCATAGATCTCCAGGATGCATACCTGTCATATCAAGATAGCATTGCAGTTCAGAAGACTTCCCCATTTCTTTCTGGAAGCCAATCACTTTCCGTTCAGAGCACTGCCCTTTGGCCTCACTACAACTCCCAGGGCATTCACCAAATGCATGGCAATGGTAACAGTGTATCACAGGCTGCAGGGTTTCCAGGTGTTCCCCTATTTTGACAATTGGCTCTTTACCACACCATCCTAAGATCTACTAGTTCAGTGCAGGGATTTCTTGCTCCATCTAGCTTCACATTTGATGATTATTATCAATCTTATCAAAAGCCAGTTGACACCAGTGCAGTTGACAGAGTTTATTACATGTGACCTGGACACAATTACTCCAGTAGCCAGACTTCTGCAATTCAGAATATCATCCCTGCATCAGGCAGATTCAGAGGTCCTTCATTACACCTGTCCTCCAGCAAAACTTATTCTTTGACTTCTAGGCTTGATGGCTGCTTCTCATGCAAGGTATTATATGAGAGACCTGCAGTAGACACTTTCTATTCAGTAGTACTTGATCTTTCATTCCCTTCATAGACCAAACTCTCTCACACTGATATGCAGGAAACACATCGGTTGGCTGTTACCCTCCTCTATAGAGCCATAGGGTTGACCATTCTCGCCACCACCCCTGGTAGCCACTGTGACCACAGATGCTTCCCTACTGGTGTGTGTATGTGGGGGTGACATTTTCAAATGGAAGATGGTTCAGGGTTCTTGGTTGGTGACAGAGGCCAGTATTCTCATCAATGTCTTGGAGATGAGGGCAGTCCTTCTCATATTGCAGTCCTTTCAAGGCTCCCTCCCCAAAGGTATGATCTTCATCCAGACAGACAGCATAGTGCTAGTCTGGTATATTAACAAACAGGGAGGAACCTGTTCACATCAATTGTACCGGGAAGCCATGACAGTGTGGCAATGGACAATGTCTTCCTGTCACTTTCTAAACACAATGTATATCCCGGGAATTCCAGTGTTCTGGTGAACAAGCTGAACAGGTATATGCTTCTGCCCCATGAGTGATCCTTCAATCAGACAGAGGTATTGCAGATTTTCAGTCATTTGGGTCAACCTTGCTGCAATCTTTTTGCTTTATATCTAAACAAAATGGGCAGCAGTTACTTTGCTCTAATCCCTTCACAGGTACAGACATTAAAGGCCACTGTAGTCCACAACTGGCTCCTGGGTCATCTTTATGCCTTTCTACCATTTCCTTTGATAATAAAATGTCTTCAGAAAGCCAGGAGGTGCAAGGCCAAAGTTATTCCCATTGCTCCTTTTGGCACTGGCAGGTTTATTTCTCCTTTCTCTGGCCTCACCTAATACATCTGCCTTGGGTGTTGGACCCTTGTCCCGACCTTCTGTATCACCCATAAGACTAGCCTCACTGAGAATTTAAAACCCTTAAACTGCCTGAATGGTTTCTCCAATTTTAACAGTGGCTTTTTTCCTCAGTTATTCAAATTGTATCATCTTAAAAAACAAATATGTGAAAAGTGTGCCTTCGCAAATAGAAAAGATTTATCATATGGGTTTGCTCCAGAGATTTAGACCCTTTTTTGCCCTTCTTCCATTGATTTTGGATTTTTTGGCAGAATTGTTTCACAAAAGACCCATTTTATTTCAACTATCAAAGTACAGTTAGCAGGTGTTTCCAATTTTAATGTGGGGCAGAATCAGGCTTCCATTGCTTCTCTTAAAATTTCCAGCGCTTTTTTGAAAGAATCCTTTCTCTTAAGACCTTCAATCAGGAATCTGGTTCTCCTTTGGGAAATTACTATCACACTATACTCTCTGACTTTAAGCCTGCTTCTTCAGTAGACCTAAAATGTCTTTCTTGGAAACACTCTTTTTGGTAGCAATTATAGTTGTGAAGAGGATCTCAGAGTTGCAAGCCTTATCCTGCAAACCTCCATATTTGTTTTTTTTTTTCATAAAGATAGAGTATCTTTGAGAACTAATCCCCACTTCCTTTTGAAGGTGTTCTCTGAAGCAAATCTTAATGAGATCATTAATCTACTGGTGTTTTTTTCCCCAACGTTTTCATGCAAAGGGGAATATACCTTACTTTTGTTATACTTTCTTCTTCAACTCAGGTTTTACTTACATTGGATGGAGGATATCAGAAAGTCTGATCACTTTCCTTGTCTTCTCAAAAGCTAAATTTGATCAAGAAGCATGTAAAGTAACTTTATCCTGGTTCCAAATGATAATTTCTGTGTTTGAAAAGTTGGAACTGACTTTGCATGGCAAACCAAGGTCTCATTCTACCTGGGCAATAGCTACTTCCTCTGCCTTTATGAGTAGGGTTCCCATTGATGAGATTTGCGCTGGAGCTACTTAGTGTGCAGTCCATACCTTTGTGTTATATTACAGTTTGTATGTACAATCCAGATCCTGTACATCCTTTGGTTTCAACATTTTCAAGAATATCCTTCCTTGAAACCACCCAAGTTTTTGGGGTAGCTTGGGAATCTATCCCAGATGTTGAATCAGACAAAAAAGACAAAATTGGATACAAGAGTTATGTACTTATAACACTAGATCTGTGTTGTCTTGTTTTGTCCAGTTCAGCTTTCCTCCCTCCATCCCCCATCCTAAATTGTCATTCTTGGGAGTCCTGATTAAATGGCTGGACCTGTCCAGGGCTTTTGTCTCTTGGACAGCTTTTCTTTCCTCATGTCCTGTCTGTCAGACAGGGTGGTCAGCCAAGCCTGTGTTTGTGTTTTTTGGTTGAGAACTTCTAACTCTAAGCAGACAATGAGCTAGCTCTTATAAGGCTTTTTCCTATATTCTTAACTCCCCTGTTTCTTTTCTCTTGTTTTAATATTACAAAAAGGAGTTTACTTTAAAAGTTAGTTCTATGTGTAATTGTCTTTTTATTCAGGCCTTGTGCATTTCTTGATTTCCTGCCATATTTTTCCTTTCTTGCTACCTGTTTTGGGTACATCTCCAGTTCCATTGTTGTTATACCCTTCCTTTTTTGTACCATTACTGGTAGTTTGCTATTGTTTTCCCCTCCTTTTTGATGCCTTGCTGTGGTTTCTGTTCTTGAGATGTCCCTCTTACCAGGCTGGATAAGGGTAAGGTTGCAGTTAGTTCTCTGTCTTTGCCAGATCATGCAAGCACTCAGGTCACTTACCCTTAAGTACCAGTGTGACTCAGTCATAGTTCATGTGGGCATGAATGATCAGAGACCTACCTCCTTGGACAATATGAAGAGAGACATGACTGAGCTCTCAGAATATGTATCACAAGCAGGTATGAGCCTAGCATTGAGCAGCATTCTTCCATCTCCAAGGATAATGCCACAATACCAGCAGAAAATTATTGACTTTAACAATTGGTATAGCTACTGGTGTCATTCCAAAAGGGTCCAATACCTGTTAGCCTGAGAAGACATGGTTCATAGGCCACGCTGCTTTGCCAGGGATGGCCATCACCTGTCACCTCTAGGCTTTTACATATTGGCCAAAACATTATCCACTCCTGTAGAGCCTTTTTTAGGCATTGCCAAAGAGACAAACCTTCCAACATAACAAAATCTACTCAGGACATGTTAAAGGTTTTACTGCTGAATGCTAGGAGCCTAAACATGAAACTGCACTCACTGGAAGCTCTTCTCACTCTGGAGAATGCTGACATCTGTGTAGTTACTGAAACATGGTTCAAAGTCTCAGAATGCACTCCGGTAGTGCATGGCTATAATACCTTTCATACATTCCCACCACCGATTGAACATGAAAGAGCAAAAAGGCTTAGGTGTATCTGTCTACATAAAGGATAAGCACACCTCAAGATTGGTCAAAAAATATGACATTCTTGAGCTACTCCATATCTAACTAACCATGGGAAAAATCCATCACCATGTTCTAGCTAGCTACAGGTCCCCCACTATGAACCAGGAAACCAATACATCATACCTAAAGTTACTAGAATCACTCACCATCCAGCCCAATACCATACTCATGGGCAATTCTAACTACCCCCCAATTACTTGGGAGGCATACATGACCACTAACATGCAGGCCCAAAGATTTCTTGACTTTGTAAATTCAAATACCCTGTAGCAACAAGTGTGCACTCACACTAGGGGAACAAATATGCTAGATCTGGTACTCACAAATATGGGAGAGTGCTGCACCCCCTCTAAGTGTGATGTTCTCACTGGTAAGATCAGATCACTAAGTGATCACCTTTGAAATAAAGGTAAAACTAGCCCCCCCACCTAACCCCAAAACTTTAAAAACTTCTCTAATTATCCCCTAATAAGGGACACCATAGCTAGTTTCCAAGCTCCCCCAAATCCAGAAAACACAGAAACCTGTCCAGAGGCATACACAAAAGCCATGTATGACCATATAAACAACTGCATAAAAATGGCAGTACCAGACTGAAATAACACTAGGCCAAACAAAAACAAGCCATCCTGGTGGACCCATAGTATTATTAGGTTGTGCAACAAAATAAAGAAAATCCTGTCGAGAAGTAATAAGAGTAAATGTACACAACAGAGAAATAAGTCCTTCATTAGTCTAAACAGGCGAATCAGGGAACTAGTCAAGTCTCTGAAAGCAGACTTTGAGGTAAAAATAACCTCCAAAACTAAGGATAACCATAAGGCATTTTTCAGTTATGTCCACAGTCTTAAGGGCAATACCCAGTAATGTGTGGAATTAGTTGTAGATGGCATCTTCTATACTCATCTGGAACATATAGTAAATCTGCTGGCTGACAAATTTAGTTCAAATTTCACCTCCCCATAACCCCCAATTCTCCCCCCAAAAATACCCTCCACCACTCCAATGCCAATTACCACCAAAGAACAGGTTGCCACTGCTCTCTCTAAAGCTAAAAACACAGCTTCAGTGGGGCCTGGTAATATAACAGGTTTTGTCTTAAACAGCTTAAATCAGCACTTATCAGGGTCATTAGGATCTCTGTTTAATCACAGCATCTGGACTGACTTTGTCCAAATAGTGTGGAGGACAGCAACAGTCATCCCCCTGCATAAAGGGGGGGCCATCTACTGACATGGAAAATTACAGACCCATAAGTTTGGCTAGTCTTATATGTAAGGCCATGGAAAGAATAATTATGGACCTGAAAATAATGACATAGGAGACCTCCAAACATTGGACCTGATCCAATTCAGCTTTGTCAAAGGCAATTCATGCCTACTGAATCTGGTGGATTTCTTTGAGAAAGTCACTAAGGCCATAGGCCAAGGCATCTGACACAATTCCTCACTTAGGTATTATAAATAAACCTACAAAACTGGGCTTTAACCCCTGTGTCACCAGATGGATAGCCATTTGGCTCATGAACAGGACACATGGTTAAAGTGGGTGAATCCACATCCAGCAAGAGGCCAGTACTGGGACCACACCTGTTCAGAATATACTTCTCTGCAGTCAAGGCTAATGTGGAAGACCTCTGGATGAAGACTTTGCTGCTGACTGCAAGCTGGGGGCAATCACTGAATCCCCCACTGATGTAGATATCCTTCAGGAGCGTCTGGAAAAGAAAAATGATTATTGTCAGAACCATGGCCTAAAACTAAATGTGAAAAAATGCATTATCATACCCTTTGTGAAGTCAAATATCCCTGCAAATTGCAGCATCAATTTCACACGCCTTAGAGTAGACTCATTGGTGAACGATCTAGGTACACAGATAGATAGTAGGCTGAACCTTGACCACTATGTGTCCACAATAGCGAGGAAATGCTTTATGTGTCACAACTTATAGGTAATGGTATGGCATCCAGATCCAAGGATATTATAGTCCCCCTGTACTCAGCCTTCATTAGACCAATAATCATGTATAATGTGCCATTTGGCATATATTTGACTAGGTACTTACAGCAGCTGGAGTGACCTCAGAGGTTCCTCACAAAGAAAACACAGGGTGTAAACAACATGCACTATGCAGATAGACTAAAAACCCTATCTCTTTACTCTGTCACCTACTGAATATTAAGGGGTGACCTGTTCCTGACCTACAAGGCACTCACAAATCCAGCCTTAATGGAACTACTACACATCTGCAAGTCAAACAGCATGAGGGTCACCCAATCTAGGGACATAAACTTAGCGATTCAAACAGAACATGCTGGAGAAGTTTATTTGTGTCTCAGAGATTTCCCCTTCTTTGGAACAGGCTTCCTATTTACATTAAGCAGAGCCCTTCCCTGGCCCTGTTCAAATGCAGTTTGGATCAATGGATGTGGAAGTGCAAATTCACACCTGGAGTAGTACCTATGTCCCTTATGAACAGGGATAATCTGTAAGATATTCAATGCACAGGTACAAATCCATGCCATCCTCTTGCCCCTAGGTTCATAGGTTCATAGGTTGGTACTAGGCTATAGGCCCTAGGGCTTATACAAGCCTAGCCATAACAATTCCCTGGCTGTTTCCTTCCCAGACTGTTTACTTCCCTGGACCCATCCAGTCGTCAAGGTTCCTTTTGAAGAGGGCCAAAGAGGTGCTCTGCTTGACATGTATGGGCAGTCTATTCCAGAGTCTGGGGAGTCTCTGGGTCAGAAACCTATCTCTCCAGCATAATGTGTTTATTGTGATGACAAGGTTTAGATCCCTGGAGTGTGTGGCTCTGAGGGATTTGGATTTCTTTAAGTGTAGCATGTCCAACAGCTCTGGGTTTGACATGGTCTTGTATGTTAAGCAGAGATCATCTCTGAGTAGACTATATGTGACAGAGTATAGCTGGAGTTTTTTAAGGTGGTCAGCAGAGGGCATTTGCTTTAGGCCTGTGATTCTTTTAGTGAGGTATTTCTGTGGCCTTTCCAGTTGTTGCAGATGTCTTGAGAGGTACATACCAAATGGGGTGATGTATTCTATAATGAGTCTAATGAGGGATGAGTACACTGGGACAATGACCTCCTTTTTTCTGGATGAAAAGCTCTTAGTCATGAGGTGTGCCACATAGAAGGATTTTCTAACTGTTGTGGAGATGTGGTTATCGAAGGTGAGACCACTGTCCACCAGTGTCCCTAAGTCTCTTATCACACTTTCGTTGTTTAGTGTACTGCCACCTATGTGGTAATTCACGGGTTCATGTTTTTTCCCAAAGGAGATAAGTATACATTTCTTGGCATTGAGCTTGAGCCCATGGCTCTGGCACCAAGCATCTGTTTCTGTAAGGCCCTTTCGTAGAGTATCCACATCATTTAGGGATTCAGTAATGGCTCCCAGTTTGTAGTCATCTCCAAAGTTTGTAAGCTAGAGTTCCTTAGTGTTGGCCTGTACTTCAGAGAAGTAAATGCCAAATAAGAGTGGTCCCAGGACTGAACCCTGAGGTACTCCACTTGTCACTTGTCACTTGTCTGGAGCTGGATTTGGAGTCAGCTACTTTTACAGTATGGGTTCTGTCAGTAAGCCAGTTGGCAACCCATCGAGTGACGTAGGGATTAATGCCCATCTTAGTAAGTTTATCTATGATTCCAGAGTGGGGGATGGTATCAAAGGCCTTGGTGAGGTCCAGATAGGCTGTGTGGACTGCCTTACCCTTGTCCACGGCATTGGAGACTGATTCAAAGAAGTCAATCAGGTTCAGGAGACAAGATCGGCCCTTCACAAATCCAGACTGGGTAGGGTCCATATATTGGGTGAAATTGGATTATATTGGCTAGGTTTGTAAGGGCCCTGCCTGTAATCTCCTATGTACCTATGAACCTATAAGCCTACTGGATTTAAAAAATGATCTGATGTTGTCAATTTTCATTTAATCCTCAACTGTTGGGTTCGGATCTGATTCTCAGTTCCAACTCGATCGTTACTAAAGTTCATGGTAACCCAAAAGCTCCCAAGGTCCTCCCTTACCCATAATGCACCAACCTTAATATATCCCAGATCTTGTTTGCTGCTTTTTGTGAAAAGAAGTGGTCAGCCTGAGCTCTCGATATTGTGTTAAGATAAGTTAATTTTTCTTGTTATTTTCCTCCCTAACCTTTAAATATATTTTTTCCTCTTACCTTTTACACTCTGTGTATTTCTCTTCTACCATTGTTGGTATTTTTTCCTTTAACCTCCTTGGTACATATTAGTGTATTTCTTGGTACCATTGTTGACATTTTTCTTTTTTTTCTTTTTACTGAGCTAAAAGAAAATGTCCCTATTTCCTTCTTTTTTCCCTTTTGCGAGTCGCCATGTCTGATAAAGGACCTACCAGCTTTAAAAAGTGTCAAACGTGTGGGCATAAATTGCTTCTTTCTGATGCCCACATTTTATGTCTTTAGTGTTTAGGCCCTCAGTAGTTACAAGAGGATCAGTCTATCTGTAAAAACTCCAACCCGAGGGCTATAGAAGATAGAAAAAAAATAAGCTGATAATAAAATGATTGCTCCCATTTTCATTTGGAAATGCTATTGCTGGGATTCAATACCCCAAGACTAAGACTAAAGGAACTTTGACTAAGACTACAAGACCTTTCACTTCTCCAACTCCTTCCTGGAAGCCTCAAAAGAAAAAAAATCTAAATTGGATCCGAAAGCCGCCAGTCAGAGCCAATCCACTTCGGATCTGATGAGGAAATCTTTCTATCCAACTTCTTCAGATCTGAAGACACTGCCGAGAACAAGATATTTTCCAAACTTGTATCCAGTGCCTTCTAGAGTCCCTTCACCCTTTCTAGAGAGAAATCATTTCAGGTCACCATCCCTTGTCTCACCTTATCACCTCCCACCATCCTCTGTTGAAGGTGTTATGGAGGAAGAGTGGCTGGAATCATGGATCCATTGATCTTTGGATCTGAATCTTCAGACTCAATCTGGATCATTTGTGGTTCCTCCAACTGTGGACAACAGTTGCATCCTCCTGACTTCTCTCTGCTGAACTGAACACATTGAGATGAGGGCAGAGCCTCCGAGTCTGAGGTTCTGTCTGCATCATTATACTTTGATCTGACTACTGCTGCCTTTGTTGAGTCTGATACCCCAGAGGTTGCATTGGGGTTACGGCTCACCCCAGGGACCCTGAGTTTGTTGCTGAAATGTCTTCCTCTGATCCAGAAGCCTGTCTTCTTGGGAGTGAGAGCTAGTCAGACAAGAAGAGTTCTCTTGAGTCAGCTGATGGATATTTTCTGTTCAGACAGAGGCAGTGGATAGAAGGATCTCTTCTATTAGAGCCACATCATTCTATGCCACAGGGACAGCCAGCTCAAGATATCCAGAGCACCCAACAGGGTCTTACAATCTCTTTAACAGGCCTCTTGAGAACAATCCAGCAATTCACAAGAGAGACAGAACTTCCAAGAGGAGGCACTTGGCCTTCCAGAGGGACAAATCAGCCCTTCAATCCATGAAGAGAGAAGTTGACATTGAAGACCACTGGTCCCCACCAGAGAAATACATTTCATTTGGAGATATTCTTGAGATCCTGAATCTTCACTCCTATCTTCTGGAGAGAAGGAATCAAATTGGATAGAATCCTAGCAGAAGTTGCTGTGGAGAGGTTGCTGGCCCTTTTCCTCTGAGAGCTTTACTTGGCTTGCTCCTAATTTTGTCTATTTCCCTCTAGGGAAGTTCTCAATTCTAGTTGGATCTGTCTCTGGCTGAAGGCTGGACTCCAGCTTGATTTTTGAGTAAAGGCTAGAGAGGTAAGGAAAAAAGGAACTTGCTGAACAAAGTTCACTGCTGAACTTCATCCATTCATCTCCTAAAAGGAAAGAGATAGATACTGAAAGGATGCATGGAAAGAATTTTTGGACATCAGCAACCTTTGGAACTAGGTTGCTGAACTAACTGCACAAGGGACCTTGTACTAAAGGACTTGAATCACAAAATTGATAGAACTGGACTCAGACTCAGCTTTCATCAAGGAACATTGCCTGTTGTCCAACCATTTGCTACCATCACAATCCAATTCAAATTCATCCATGATGCCACCATCCAATGCAATAAGACAATTACTCCAGAGGGTCAGGCATATCCATTAAGAGGCATGCCTGGAACAATGAATATATATCCATTAAGAGGCATGCTCAAAGTGTCAATGTTCCTTTGAGCCTTTCAAGTGCTCATTCATCAATGCTCCTTTTAACATCCACCTCTAGGTGTGGTGATGTGAAAGACACCTCTAGGTGAAAATTATATGTTTTCCCCCTTTAAAACCCTGACCCTCAAAGATCCTTTGTGAGGTGGTTGGAAGATGTGGTTTAGAAAGTCTCAGGGTCCTTTCCAAGACATGCATGGAGATAATTGCCTTAGGGGGGGGCAGGGGGGAGCCTAATGGAGATGATGATAGCATGAGAAGGCAGGGGTCCAGAGACTCTTTCTTTGACCTTCCTTTTGATAGACCTTAACAGGAGGCCTGAATCTGCCTCTGGAGGAGCCAATTAGTTGTTTACTATCGTGCAATAGAGCCTGGCTGGATATAACAAGAGATACTTGGGTGCAGAGGATTATTTCTAGAGGTTATATAATTCCATTTCCTTCCCTTCACTTCTGTATGCAAAATTAAATTCCTTTTCCACCCAGAGCAGAGGAAGCAAGCAAAGCAAATAAAAAAGGAAAAAAAAAGTCTCAAATCAAGAGGTCAGTCCCACCAGACCAGATGGAATCTGGAACTTAAGATTCTTTTTTTTAGTGTCAAAGAAATCAAACTCTGATCACAATTTTTTTGTATCTCAGCATTCAGCATTTAAAGTCAAACATACAAAGTTTCAGATGGTCACAGTTCAGTCACAGTTCAGTCTCTTCGGCAAGGAAAAAACCAGGAGATTTCAGCTATCACATAAAGGTGAGAGAAAAATAAGACCAGATTTACACTTTTCTGCAGAACCCAGTCAATATCAATTCATAGCACTGCCCTTTGGCCCCACCACAGCCCCCAGGGTGTTCACCAAATGCACGGCAGTAGTAGCAACTCACCTGAGACTGCAGGGATTCTGTGTGTTTGCATATTTAGATGACTGGCTCATTACCGCCCCGACCAGGCATCTATTAACAAGAGCAATGGATTGCATTCTTCAGATTTGTTCACATCTAGTGATAACCATAAATTATGAGAAGGCTCAGCTACAACTAACTCAAACCTTAGACTTCATAGGAGCAGTGTTCAACACGATATCAATGACAGCTTCTTGTCCTCTTTCAAGAGTACAGACTATCATATTCCAGGTTAGGAAAATAATTTGCAGCACCAAAATTTCAGTCCATTTAATCCTTCAAGCCTTGGGATCAATGTCAGATGCCATAATTTTAGTTCCTCTAGAAAGATTTCAGATGAGAATTCTCCAATGGATGCTAGCAACACAATGGCCCAATCTTTACCAGTGCATATCAGCTTAGATAAGAATCATTCAAACATGCAAGAGATACCTCTGGTGGTGGATTCAGTCAGATCACGTTCTACAAGGCTGGCCTTTCATCATCCCTCAACCTATGGCTATAGTGACCATGGACACTTCCCTGATTGGGTGGGGGGCATTTCCTGGGGAAAGCAGTCCAAGGCACTTGGTCCCCCAAAGAGGCCAATTTGCATATCAATGTCCTAGAGATGAGAGCAGTGCTCTTAACATTGCAGGCCATCCAGGATGCTCTTCCTTCAGGGACTATTGTGATTCAAACAGACAATATGTCAGTAGTTTGGTACATCAACAAAGAAGGGGGAACTAGATCTTGCCCCTTCTGTCAAGAAGCACTCAAAGTATGGCAGAGGGTGACCTCATCCAAATAGGAACCCACATTCTGGGAAATTCCAGTGTGATAGCAGACAAACTGAGCAGGTCCATTTTTCTACTGCAAGAGTGGTCTCTCAACAAGACTGTGACAGAAATGATTTTCCATCTATGGGGACAGCCTTGCTGCAATCTTTTTGTTTTCCTCCAAGCAACAAATACAGCAGCTTCTTTGCCCTAATCCCCCCTCCTGGTGAATTACTGAGGGATTTTCTACTCCATGATTGGCCCCTCAGTCTACTTTATGCTTACCCACCAATTCCCCTAATTCCAAAATTCTTGCAGAAAGCTGCCAGGTTGAAGAGCAAAGTCATCCTCATTGCACCTTATTGGCCTCAACAGATTTGGTTCCTCTTCCAATGGCCTCATCTGCTTTACCAACCTTGAGTTCTGGATCCAATTCCAGACCTCCTGTCTCACTCAACATGTATGATTCATCTGGAAATCTCAAACCTCAACCTGACAGCATGGTTTCTCCAGTTCTGTTAATAGCCAGACAACCAAGGCTCTCTTTCCCTGTTTGTCATATTCTTTTATCTTCCCATAAGCCGTCTACAAGAAAGTGTTACAGAAGTAAATGGAAAAGGTTTGTTTGCTGGGCACAACAAAAACACATTGAATCTTTCTCAGCTCCTGTACATAGTATACTTACATTTTTGGCAAAGATTTTTACTGAGGGGGCTAGCACCTCTACAATTAAAGTTCAGTAAGCAGCAATTTCTAATTTTCATATTGGATTTGAGAATTATTCTGTAGCCTCTTCTAAACTTTGTAAAACTTTTTTGAGATGAACACTCTTGCTAAGACCCCCATATAAAGATCCTACTCCTCCATGGGATTTGAACTTGGTACAGGAGGTCTTAATTAATTTGTCCTTTGAACCAGCAGCTAAATGTGACCTGACCTGGAAAACTGTCTTTCTAGTGGACATTACCTCTGCTAGAAAAATTTCAGAACTTCAAGCATTGTTCTCTGAACCTCCCTACTTGATCTATCATAAGTATAGAGTAGCATTAGTACCAATGCTTCTTTCCTTCCTACAGCAGTGTCAGAATCCAATGTCAATCAGTCCATTCATTTGCCAGTTTTCTTTCCTAAATTTACAAACAAAGGTGAATACATGTTGCATTTGTCAGGTGTTCACAGACAATTACATTTTTACGTATACAGAACAAAAGAAATTATAAAGACAGATGAATTATCTGTGTCCTTTGCAGATGCTAAATTGTGAAAACCAGTTGCAAAGGTAACTTTAGCCAGATGGCTTACAGATTGCATTTCATTAATCTAAAACAAGTTGGGTATAACGTACCCAAAACTTTTAAGAGTCCATTCAGCTAGGTCCATGGCAATTTCTTCAGTGTTTATCTCTAGAGCTTCCATGGATGAAATATGTGCAGCTGCAAACTGGGCCATTCCTCATACTTGTATCACTCATTACAAACTGAATCAGGTCACAAGGGGAAGAGGAGCCCTTGGCTCAGCTGTGCTCAGAAATATCCTTCATTAGAGTCCCCCCAGGATTTTAGGTAGCTGGAGACTGTTCCAACAGTTGAGAATTGAATGAAAATTGACAATATCAGATAAAGAAGATATATACTTACCATAATGTTCCATCTCTGTTGTCCATTTTCAAGAATGAGATGTTAAAAGGACACTACTGTCTTTTATGTTGAGCTCCAGATATAGTTTAGGATATAGGATACTTATATATTATGTAAATCAGCAAAAAGATCTGGGGTATGTTGGGGCTTGGTGCATTATGGATAAGGGAGGAGCTTGAGAGCTTTTTGGTTACCATGAGCTTTAGTAATGGCCAAGTTGGAACCGATGATAGGGTCTGAACTGAGCAATTGAGGAAGAATGAAATGGACAACACATATGGAATGGTATGGTAATTACATAACTTCTTTTTCTTTATGTGGGCATAAGATCCCAATTTGGATGCCCACCAGGAATATGTCTATTGCCTTCTAATGGCACATCTCAATATGGAGTGTGAGATCTGTGCAGGACTTAATCATTGGGTGTTTGTTGAACACCATAACAAACTGGATCTGAAAGTGTTGCTCCATTCTACTTCTTTTTCTTCGGCTGGAGCTACCCATCCTTCTAAAAATCTTCAGAATAGACCAAAGGGGATTCATCTGTGAAAGGCAAGGAGTCTAGGAAGCAATATTCTGATCATTCTCTTTCCTCTGTTTCATGTCCAACTCTACCCAAAAAAAGTTTCTAAGCCATCAAATCTCTCTGGCTGTCTGGATCTGACAAGAGCTAAATCTAATTCTCCGGTCCACTACTCCTCAAGTTACACCCCAGAGCCTATCGCTGCTAGTATCCATTCTCTCTTCTTACAGGAGACTCCTTGAAAGGCTTCCAGGCCACCCTCAACCTCCTTGTCCTTCAGGCTAACTAGGAGCCTAACTGAAGCAAATGTGGACAGGATGATGGGTAAGTTTTTCTGGACCCAGATTCAGTTGGGACTCTTCCCTGCTCCATCTCCCATTGGAATCGTTGACTCCTACTCTGATCTGTTCAGTGGTTTCAGAGCCAGTGGATCTGACAGTTCTGAATTTGTCTATGTATCTGAAGGCTTGGCCTACACTAGCCCTGACCATATCTCTGATACGGTTAGCGCCAATATCATCAGAACTGGAGGGATCCCAGAGCCATAGTGTAGGAACCAGATCTGGGCATTTGGTTTAACTCCAGTATTCTTGCACCCATCCCTTCCTCTCACAGCCTCAGTAATGAACAGATTGGATTTGACCTCTGATTATGGTGATGCTCTGAGCTATCCTGGACAGGTGGCTTTGGCTACTGCCAGGGCAGCTTTTGCTTCTCCCATGACTTCTGCCTTTGCGGTAGTGGAGAGAGCATTTTCCACCTCTGTCGACAAAGCATCCTTGCCTTCCTTGGGTCCACGACCCTCCACAACTGTCTGCCTTGGTCCCTGAGTCTCTTCATCCTGTCCCATTGAGGTAGCTGACCCATTCAAGCCTGGAGACTGTCCTTATCCAGGACTCGACTCACATGTCCAAGTCTGTTCCAGAGCATCCCACTGGGAAGCCCTCTCAGAAGTGTACATGCAGAAGAAGGCACTTAGATTCCCCACTGGAGTCTTGACAGAAGACACCAACTTTGATGAAGGGGTGGGGCTCCCAGATCACCCCTTGATGATGTCTCCTTCAGTGAAATACTCAAACTTTTGAGTTAGAAAGGTGGTCGATCTTCCAACTCCCCCCTCCCAGGAGGACTCAGTGTTTCTCAAGGCTTTAGGAGGTGGCTTAGCTACATCCTGGGTAAAATGGTGGATCTCATCTCCTGCCAGGCTTGGAAGGATCCAGTTGTCATGCATCCTCTCTCCAAGAAGCCAGATAAGTACCTCAATGTACCAAAGAATCAGGTCCATTGGAGCAAAGGTCCCCAGTAGATGCTATGGTGGTCACACATTACACCCAGCAAGAATTTGTTGAACAGAGTTCTTCTGTCTATAAATTAAACATGGAGTCTAGGGTGTTGGACAGATTTGGGAAGCATGCTTATGTGTCAGTGACCTTCGACCTCAAGTTGCTGAACTACTTGGCACACATGACGAGATTTCAAAGGGAATTGATCAAGGAGTTTTCAAATGCCGTCTAAAGATCCATGTCTGTGGAGGTCAAGAAGACCATTTCTTCACAACTGGTCACCCTCCAGTCCCTTTTGAATGGCTCTGTGAGGCTGATTTCTCATGCCTCAGAGGGGGCTTTGAGAGCCACGGGTTCAGGAATTGCCATAAGACAGCATGCCTGGATGTACCTTTGTGATTTTATGGAGCCTTTCAAGTCATCCTTCATCAGTGCTCTCTTTGATATATCACCTTATTTGGCCCCATGGTGAAAGAAACCTTATATGGGAATTAACAGAATGGAAGAAATTATCTGCCATAGGGATATACTTCTCTACCCATCAAAGGACAATTTCATGGAACCAGAGAGGGGGTAGAAAGTTGTGGTTCTGTAAGTCACAAGGGTCTTCCCAGGACTCCTATGAAGACTGGTGCCCCTATGGCAGAGGGGAGCGCTCTAGTGGTAGATGTCACCCATATGGCAGAGGAGGCCTGCAACATCAGGGATTCAGAGATTCTTTCTCTGAGAAGACATTCCAATGATCCTGAAAAGTTGCCTGACTGCTACACTCTGGAGGCAGTCGGAGGGCACTTATCACTGCACCCAGCAGCTTGGATAGCCATCACCAAAGATATTTGGGTGCAGATGATCATATCCAGAGGGTACTATATACCCTTTTCCCTTCGGTCTTCCTGAAAAATTCCTGACATTCCACACAGTCAGATGAAAGCAGCAAATACAGAAATAGAAAAACTACTGGCAAAAAGAGTCATCCAAATGGTCCCCCCAGACCAGCAAGATTTGGAACTTACTCAAGATTCTTTTTGGTGCCAAAGAAAAACAGGGACCTGACACCTATCTTGGAGCTCAGCAGTTTGAATCTGTACATCAAATGCTCGAAGTTCCAAATGATCACAGTTCATTCCATTCTGCCTCTGTTGTGCAAGGACAACTGAATGTGCTAGATAGATCTCCAGGATGCATACTATCATCTCAAAATAGTCAGGTGATCTAGGCGATGCTTATGTTTCCAGCTGGGAGGCAGACACTACAAGTTCAGGACCCTGCTCTTTGGCTTCACCACACCCCAAAGGATGTTCACCAAGTGCATGGCAGTGGTCACAGTTCTCTTAAGACTGCTGTGGTTCTGGGTGTTTCCATATCTCAAAGACTGGTTCCTCTCTGGTCCCACCAAGCCTCTACTGATTCAAGCTAGGGACTACTTGCTCCAACTATGTTTTCAACCGGGTATCACAGTGAACTATGCCAAGTATCAGCACTCCCTCACTCAAGTCCTGGAATTCATTTGGGCTCATTTGGATACAGTGGCACAGATTGCGAGCTTACCACAGACTAGGTTAAACACTTTACAGAGTCATGCATCCAACATTTTCTCTCTTCCCTCACTGCCAGCAAGGTTGGTATTGCAACTCCTTCATTATATGGCAGCTTCTATAACTCTAATTAGTTTAGCAAGGTATTGCATGATGGTATTGCAATGGATGCCTGCAGTGCAATAGTCAATAAGATGACACCCCTTGTCCCCACTGATATGGATTACAAAGATTTGCAGGGAACACATAGCCTGATATGTAGAACACCACAAAAGATGTTTCTCTGGGCTGCTCTCTTATCCTTCTGGCACCTTGAGCCACAGTGACTACGAATGCCTCCCAACTAGTTTTTGTGTGTGTGTGTGGGGGGGGGGTATTACTTGGGAGGGACAGTCCAAGATACTTGATCTCATTTGGAGGTCAATGTTCACATAAATGTCCTGGAAATGAGGGCATTCCTGTTAGTGTTGCAGGCATTTCAGGATGCTCTCCCTCTAGAGATGTTTGCTATTCAAACAGACAGTATGTGAGTAGATTCGTATATCAACAAGTGTGGGGAACCTGATCCTCACTGCTTGTGTTGAGAGGCTTTGAGAGTATGACGATGAGTAATTTCTTCTAGCCACTTTCTTTTGGCACTGAATATCCCAGGGAAGCCCAACATGCTAGCAGATGAACTGAGCAGGCCCATCTTACTCCATCACAAGTGGTCTCTCAACCCTGTGGTGACAGAAATGATTTTTTGTCAATGCCGTACTGCAACCTCTTCACTTCCTCTTTTATTTCCAGTTTCAGCAGGTACTTCACCCTGATTGGTCCAGAGAGGGAGTCACTGAGAGACTCTGTGATTCATGATTTGCCCCCTAGACTCATTTAAGCATTTCCTCCTACTTCTGTAATTTTCAAGCTTCTTAAGAAAACATATCACTGGAAGAGTAAAGTAATACTCAAGTATTGGCTTCCCTTCCTGTGGCCTCACCTAGTACAACCCCCTGTGTGATGGATCCATCCACTGATTTCCTGTCTCATCCATCAGGGTTAACTCATCTGGACATTTGGACCCTCAAATAAACTGCATGGTTTCTGCACTTCTAATGATGGCTAGACAGTCCAGGCTTTCTTCCCAGTTTGACACATCCTCAGAAGGATTCTACTAGGAAGGTTTATAAGAGCAAATGGAAAAATTCTCCCTTTGAGCTCTCCAGAGGCAACTAGACCCCTTTTCAGCATCTGTTCCTACTATCCTTGATTTTTTTTTGCTTCTGTTTTCAACAGTGGAGCTACTTATTGTACAGTAAAGGTTCAACTTGAAGTTATCTCAAATTTTTATATAGGGGATAACCATTCATCCTTGGCATCATCAAGGTTATGTAAAGCCTTTCTCAAAGGTGCCTTCTTACTGTGACTCTCTATTGAGGATCATGACCCTCCATGAGATTTAACAATACTTCTTCAAGCTCTGATTCAGCCCTTCCCCCCTTTGAACCAACTGCCAAGTTGCAATTAGACTTTATGCCTTGGAAAACTATTTTTCTGGTGGTGATCACATCAGCCAGAGGGGTATCAGAACTCCAGGCTCTCTCTTCCCAGCCACCATACCTGATCTTTCACAAAAACAGGGTGTCACTCCATACTAATCCTTCATTTTTACCTAAGGTAGCTTCAGAAACAGCTATAAATCAGTCTATCAACCTTCCTGCTTTCTTTCTAATTTTTTCCAACAAAGGAGAATACATGCTACATTTGATGGATGGTCATAGACAGTTCAGATTCTATCTTCATAGAACTAAAGATTTCAGAAAATCAGACCAGCTGTTTGCTTCCTGTTCCAAAGTCAAATTGGGTATGTCGGTCTCAAATGTAACTTTGGCCAAATGGTGCACTGATTGCATTTCTTTTGTTTATAGGGAGAAAGGATTGATACTACCTAAACCTCCTAAGGCTCATTCCACCAGATTTGTGGCCACATCATCTGCTTTCTGGTCCAGGGCTTCCATAGTTAACATTTGTGCAGCTGACACTTGGTCTAATACTCATACCTTCATTGCTCATTACAAATTGGGCATTTTGTCTAGAAAGAGGACAGTGTTTGGCTCCTCTGTATTCTGGAATATCCTTCCTTGAGGAACACCCTGTTTTTTTTTTCTAGCTGGAGACTCTGCCCCACTTTGTTGAAGAATGTACAAAAAGACAACATCAGCTACAAAAGTTATGTACTCTCCATAATGATGCATACTCACACATGACCATGAGTGTTTGATACCCCAACATCAATCAACTTCAGTTGGCTGCCTGGATGATAGGGTCTTAATTTCTTTTAGGCACTTGTCTTCAGAGGATGCACAGCAGCTAGTGGTGGAGGCAAGAAAGTCTGCTATTACAAAATTATATATTAGCAAATGGAAATAGTTTTCTAGTGTGTGCCAACAGCATAACCAGTTCCCATTCAGTGCTAGTTGTTCTCTGGTTTTACAATATTTGCATGAGCTACTATCATATGGACTTTCCTATTCCTCTGTCAAGGTTTATTTATCAGCCATTTCAACATGACTGCCCATGGATCATCCTCTTTCAAATAATTCTCATGTCAAATGTTCTTGAAAGTGGTTTTGCATAAGAGGCCTCCTAGAAAACTGATGGGATCTTAAATTTGTGTCAGTGAAGCTGACACTTGTTCAATTTGAACCAGCTAATCTGACTGACTCAAGGTTCTTAATATGGAAAGCAGTTTTATTGATTGCTCTGATCTCTGCAACAAGGCTATCTCAGTTGCACGCTCTTATGGTGAGTCAACCCTATCTTGTTTTCCACAGGTACAGTGTTTCTTTGAGAACTAATCCTTCTTTAATGCCTACAGTGATATCTGAGTTTACTTTAAGCCAAACTATCCGCCTCCCCATTGTCTTTTCTAAACCTAAAATGAGGGAGAAAGAATACTCCATACTTTGAATGTCCACAGACAACTCAGGTACTATCCTGACAAAACTAAATTTTTCAGATATTTGGATTAATAGTTAATTTTATGTGAACGTAAGAGGAAGGGGCAACCTGTGTCAAAACAGATTATTTCCAAATGGTTGTCTAAAGCTATTCCCTTTTATATACTCACCATAACAAATCAGTTGCAGGAGGGTCAAGGCCTACTGTACCAGGGCCTTGGCTTCATCTATGGCTTTTTGGAAAGGGTTGGATTCCAGAAGTATTCTAGAAGCTGCTACTTGGTCATCTGTATTTACTTTTACAAAGCATTATTAGCTTGATTCACTCTTGGTCTAGATCAAGATTTCCTAGGATAATTTTCCAGGGGCTCCTAGACCCTTCTCCTTCCACTTTCAAATTATAGTTAGGATTAGTAATCTACCAATGTAGGTAAGGCTACTGTAGCAGTGATCAATATGAAGAACATATTACATATGTGTAATTTGAACTTACCCTGACAGCTGATGTTTGAATGATCACTGCTGCAGTAGCCACTCCGTCCTTCGGTTCAGATCCTTGGAACTGATCTGGCCATTGTATAGCTTGCGTCAGCCAAAAAATCTTTTGAGCTGCAAGTCTACCCATAATTCCACTCTGCATATTACCTCAGATCTCGTTTGCTACTCTTGTGAATCAGACATGTCAGCCACACATCTCTTGTAGCTAAGTATTTCTAAACTTCTCATAGCTATTTCTAACTGATTTAGAGCTAATTTTCTAAGTCTTACTTCATAGTTTCTCATGTTGAGTGTTTGGTCTACCCTTGAGTGTGTGTTTTTTCCTTCACACCATTGGTAATTTCTTTCCCCCTACCATTGCTGGTAGTTCCTTTCTATTTTTACCCTTGTGGTAACTTCTCTACCATTGTTGGTAAACTTTCCTTCTGTACTTTCCTTAGCGTGTGTGTGTCTGTCTGTGAAAGTTAGTAGATATGGCAGAAAAGCCAATATCTTCCACTACAGGTTTCAAATAATGTACTGAGTGAGGCAGAAAAATGCCAAGCTCAGATAGTCATGACAAATGTGTTTATTGCTTGGATGTGCCTCACTTGAGTGTGGATTGTGCTATTTGCCAGGGTTTTAGTAATAGAACCCTGGCTGAGAGAAAGAATAAATTGATCCTCAAAGGGCTCCTTAAGGTCCCTTTTGAAGAAGCCTTGTCCAAGGCCAATCAGTCTCTGCCGGCCACTGGCTCTAAGTCTTCTTGCTTGGTGCCATCATCCCCTTCGGCAACAACCATTAAAAAGCACAAATATGCCTCTTGAGGCTCCCCCTCAGAACCAAAATCCAAGGTTCCAAAACTGTTGGAACAGTCAAAGTCTCTGGCACTGAAGAGTTCTTCGGTACCTTCTACACTGGCTACATCTACAGTTCAGAGCCATAGTTTTATGGCTCTGATAATCTCTATGGTTCTGATTTTGGTGCTGGCTGTTTAACCCATGGTACAATAGACGGTACCAAAATAAACCATAATTTGAGAACCCAGGTCTACCTACATAGGATCATAGGATCAGAGGAAGTTACTAGACTACTGGTCTTGAGGCCCTTATAAGCCTAGTCAAGAGTTTAGCCCATGTTTAGACAAGTCAGCACCCAATGCTCCTGTCCAGCAGGGACACAGGTGGAATTCCAGGGGTGTATTTTCTGTTTCCCATCCAGTTATCCAAGTTGTGCTTGAAAAGGGATAATGAGGTACTCTAAGTGATGTAGAAAGGGAGTCTATTCCACAGATGGGAGAATCTCTGGGACACAAATCTGTCCTGCCAACAAGTCCTATTGATGTCATAGACCAGGTTGAGGTCACGCGTGTGGGTTCCTCGAGTGGAGCTTGACTTGTGGATATGCAACAGTCCTATCAAGGTGGGGTCTGAGATTGCTTTGTATGCCAGACAGAGGTCACCTCTGAGGAGTCTGTGTGAAACTGAGTAGGGGGACAGGGCTTTTATCCTATCTGTGTAGGGTAGATGTTTGAGGCCCTGGATTCTTCTGATGAGGAACCTCTGTGGTCTCTTCAGCTGCTGCATGTGTTTTGTGAGATACTTGCTAAAGGGGGCATTGTACTCAATAATTGGCCTTATAAGGGAAGAATATAGGGATGTTATGACCTCCTGGTCCCTGGATGAGATACCCTTACTTATGAGATGCACAATATAGAAAGCTTTCCGTACAATGGAAGCAACATGGTGGTCAAAAGTCAGGTTGCTATCATCCCTCATGACTGATTGTGTGCTTAGGATGTTGTTATTAATGTGATACTATGTGGGGACATCACTCTTCCCAAAGGTGATGATGATGCATTTTTTGGAATTCAGCTTTAGACCATGTTTCTGACACCAGTCATTTGTTTGGGTGAGACCCTCTTGGAGAATGTACACATCACTTGGGGAATTGATGACCAGGCCCAGCTTGCAGTAATTTCCAAACTTGATCAGCCATAGCCCACTGATTCTGGCCTGCACCTCATACAAGTATATTCTGAATAACAGAAGCCCCAAGACCAATCAGTTAGGTACGCTGCTCATTACGGGTCTACTGCTTGAGCTGGCTTCCCCTATCTTGATTAGGTGGGTTCTATCAGTGAACTAGTTTGCTACTCATCTGATAACATATGGATTGATACCTAGTTGAGAGAGTTTGTCTACTATGCCTGAGTGGGAGATAGTGCTGAAGGCCTTGGCCAAGTCAGGGTAGGTTGTGTGCACTGTCTTACTCACCATCAGTAAATCCCTTCCATAGACAATTGCATAGACCATTTATAGAGAGACCTGAGTCTCCTTCAGCCTTTTCAATGTGCTCCATTAGAAGTCTTTTGGAACTGGATGTTGTTAGGTTGGTGGACGAGATCTTGGCAGCCAGGGGTCTTTCCTCTTCTGTCCAGGCCACTCTCCCTTCCAGAGCAGGTAATTTCTTTCTGTCCAGACCTAATTACTCTCCTCCTCTAAGCTCTGCTTAGGTTTTAGAGCCTTTGGCTCTGATCACCCAGGTTCCTATGACTCTGGCACTGACTAAATTTTTGTCCCCGATGTTGAGTCTGGCTCTGACCCCCTCAGTGCCATCTGCACCATCAGGTCCCCAGGCCTTGTCTTTGCCATCGAGCATAGAGGATTCATGTTGGTCCCAAGCATTTCTATGGAGCCATCCATATCCCTTACAGCCACTGTGGTTGTGGACCCTTCCTCAGTTCCTGTCTTTCAGGTGGGGCTCTCAGGGTGGGATCTGACCCCAGTTCCGAGTTTGTCAGTCTTGGTTCTGGGCTCCCATCTCTTCCTGCCTTTCAAACTGTGGATAGGGCTTTGGCCACTGCTTCTCCTCATGTGGCTTCTGGGTTATTAGAGTCTTCCCTTGGGGCCCCAGGTTTTTCAGTTCAGCAACCAACCTTTACCCCTGACAGCGAACATGATGGTCACGAGACTTACCATTTAAAGGTACTCCCTCTTCAAAGTCTTACTCAGATGTTCCCACTGAAGATGCACCTTAGTTCTCCAGAAGAATCCATCACAGAGGACATGGATTTTGATGAAGGGGAGGGTTCCCCATGATCACCCCTGGAAGATGTCTCCTTTGGAGACATTCTGGAAATCCTGAAGCAGAGGAGGGATTGGAAGTCCAAGACCCATCCTCTGAAGAATCTGTGTACTTGCAGGCCTTTGGTGCACTCCCATCTACCTCTTTGGTGACGCCGCCTGCTGACGATTTAATTAAGCTAATTGCTTAGTGGGCTTGGAAGGCTCCTGAACCAGTCCCCCGGAGACCTGACAAGATACTTACTGCTCCAGAGGACCAACCCCGCTGGTCTAAAGGCTTGGTAGTAGATACCATGGTGATTGTGGCAGCCATGAGAAGAGAACTAGCTGAAGAAAGATCTACTGTCCACCCCCAAACCAAGAGTCCAGGGCAATGGACAGATTTGGGAAGTGGGTCTATGCATCATCAACCTTCTCCATCAGTTCCTTGAACTGCTTGACACATTTCACTAGACTCCAAAGGGATCTGATCAAAGAGCTGTTAGATACCATGGAAGGAGCTGTGGCTGAAGGGGACCAAGAAAGGTAGCCTCCCAACTAGCTACCCTGGAGTCGATCTCAAACTCATCCATGAGGCTTATTGCACATGCAGCTGAAGGGGTGACCAGGTCAGCAGTTTCAGGCAATGCAATTTGGAGACACGCTTAGATGTGCCTATGTTAAGTTTGTGGAACCATTCAAGTCATCCTTTGTCAATGCCCACTTTGATGGGTCCTCTTTCTTTGGTACCAAATTTAAGGAAACTCTGTCCAGGTGTGAAAAGGATGGAAAGACTTTGTCTGCTGTGTGCATACATTTTTTCCACTCCTCAATGATCCTATTCCAGGAATAAAAGAAGTAATAAAATGTGGTTCAAGAAATCCCAGAAACCTTTCCAGGAGACATGTGGCTCAGACTCCCCTCAAGGCAGAGGTAGGAGTTATAGTGGAAGACACCATCCCAGAGGTAAGAGTAGTCTTCAGAATAAAGGTTCCAGAGATTCATTCTCTGGTCAACCCTATGGATTTTCCTTGCACCCAAATGCCTGCGACACATAACCACCGATGCTTGGGTGCTAAGGATAATTACCAGAGGTCATCTAATTCCCTTCACTCCTTATCTGAAAACCCTTGCAAGACTCCCCAACATTCCACCCAGGCAGAGAGTTCAAGCAGCAATAGAAATACAGACACTGCTAGAAAAAAGAATCATCCAAGAAGTCCCACCAGACCAGTTAGTATCCATTTTTTACTCAAGATTCTTTTTAGTGCCAAAGAAAACAGAGACTGGAGACCAATTTTGGATCTCAGTATTCTAAACAAATTTGTCCAACAAGCAAAATTCCAGATGGTCATGGTCAGTCTATTCTCCCTTTCTTAGAGGAAGATGATTGGATGTGCTCTATCAACTTTCAAAATGCATATTACCACATAAAAGTGGACAAATGCTCAAGAAAGGTTCCTAAGCTTTCTAATAGGAGCCAGTCATTTTCAGTTCAGGGTGCTGTCCTTTGGCCTCATCACAGCCCCCAGGGTGTTCACCAAATGCATGGCAGTGGTCACAGCTCACTTGAGGCCGCACAGATTCTGAGTTTTTCCTTATGTAGATGACTGGTTCCTCTCTGCTCCCTCCAGGGATGTACTGCAACAGGCCATGGACTTCATACTGGACCTGTCCAGCCAATTGGGCATAACAGTCAACTCTGCAAAATCCCAGTTAAACCCCACCCAGGAAATGGAATTCATCAGAGCTAGACTCAACACTTCTTCTTGCATTGCATCACTTCCCCTTAACAGGTTGCAGAAGATACAGATGCAAGTTCACCCACTACTGCTCTCAAACAAGATACCTGCTCAACTGATTCTACAAGCACTGGGCTTCATGGCAGCTGCCATCATCTTAGTTCCATTAGCAAGATTTCAGATGAGACTTCTCCAATGGCTACTAGCAAACAAGTGGTCTATTCTAACTCACACTATGGATCACTTAATTTCATTTCCAGTTGATGCAAGAACAATCTAATTTGGTGGATGCATTCAAAGTAGATTCTTCAAGGTCGTCCCTTTGTCTTCCCTCAGCCCAAGGCCATAGTGACCACGGATGCTTCCCGGATGGGGTGGGGGGCATTATCTAGAGAAGACAATCGAAGGCACTTCGTGCCCCTCCAAGGCCAACCTGCATATCAATATACTGGAGCTAAGGGCAGTGCTTCTGTTGTTGCAAGGGTTTCATTTTGCCTTACCTCTAGGGATGATAGATATTCAGTCAGACATCATGTCAGTCGTCTGGTACATCAAAAAACAAGGTGGAACCAAGTCCTACCCATTGTATCGAGAAACCCTTTGAGTATGGCAATGGGCCATATCTTCCACCCGCTTTCTGATAGCAAAGCACATCACAGGGACTTCCAATGTAATTGCTGACAAATTGAGCAGACGCATCCTCATGACTCATGAGTGGTCTCTGAATCCCAGAGTAATGAAGGATATTTTTCTTCATTGGGGCCAACCTTGCTTTGACCTGTTTGCCTCACCCCTGAACAACAACTGCAGAAGCTACTTTGTCTTAATTCCCCCTCAGGAGGAGTCACCTAGAGATGGTCTTCTTCATGATTGGCCTCCGGGCCTACTCTATGACTTTCCTCCCTTTCCTCTGATCCTATTATGTCTCAAGAAAGCATCTCGGTTGAGAAGCATAGTAATCCTCGTTGTGCCTTATTGGTCTCAACAGATATGGTTTCCCTTCCTTTGGCATCATCTACTTTGCCGCCCATGGATTCTGGACCCAGTTTTAGATCATCTGTCTCATCCCCAGGGACTAGTGTATCCCAGTCTTCAGACTCTCAAGCTGACAGCTTGGTTCCTTCACTTCCAATAGTCACCAGGCATAATGATATACCTTCTGCTGTGCAGCATATTTTGTTGGCATCTCATAAACAATAAACCAGAACTCTCTACCTAAGCAAATGGAATAGATTTTCTATTTGGGTCTCTGACAATGGACTAGACCCTTTTTCAGTGCCAGTAGAGAAAATGTTGGAATCCCTAGCTGCCACTTTTAATAAAGGAGCCTCTGCTTCTACAGTCGAAGTTATTTTAGCAGCAATTTCAAAATGTCATATCAGATTTGGAGACCGACCTTTGATTTCTCACAGACTTTGCAAGGTTTTTCCTAAAGGGTACAATACACTTAAAGCCTCCATTTAAAGATCCTCTCCCACTTTGGGATCTGACTCTAGTACTGCAATCACTTACGGCACCACCATTTGAACCTGCATCTACCTGTGATTTAAAGTTCCTTTCATGGAAGATGTTACTTCTCGTAGCTGTCACTTCTGCAAGATGAGTTTCCAAATTACAAGCCCTATGTTCTAAAGCTCCTTCCTTAATTTTCCATAAGGACAGAGTGTCACTCAGGAAAAAGCCAACCTTTCTTCCTAAGGTGATCACAGATGTTAATATCAATCAGTCTATAGACTTATCTGTATTTTTCCCAAATTGTTCTAAGAAAGGAGAGTACTGCCTTCACTTTCTGGATGTACACAGGCAGTTGCAGTTCTACCTAGATATAACTAAACAGTTTAGATGACCTGATCAATTGTTCATATCCTTCGCCAGTGCAATTTTAGTCAGATCATTGTCCAATGTAACTGTAAAAAAATCGAGTTTTTTTCTTTTTCTGTTTTCCTTTATTCTGGTGTATAACATTCAATAAAAACAGCAGACAGATTATTGGAGCATATTCAAATCAGCATAATCAAAAATACACATGAAGCATAAATGTAATCATGAATCATCTAAGCCAGTCTTACATCTGAACAGGTTTTGCATCAGGCTTCACTGCCCGCTATCCTGTGCAGCACATATTATATCCTTTTTTTCAGTAATTTTCCTCTATAGATTACATTCATGCCCCTAGCCTTGGTTCTCAGGCTATGTTTTGTTTTATAGCCTCACAGGTGCCTTATTTTTTTATTCTTCCTTTGAGAAAGGAACAGAACAAGAACTGTCTGCAATCTTCCCTTGAGAAAGGCACAGAACAAGAACTGTCTGCAATCTTTGCTTTAGTTCATGCTTAGCCAGCAAGGTCAACATTCAGTGAAAGATTCTTTGTTTCTGCTTTTCTAAAATGCATGCATAAAAGAAATATAATTTCTTAGCCAGCAAGGTCAACATTCAGTGAAAGATTTTTTGTTTCTGCTTTTCTAAAATGTATGCATAAATGAAACACCATTTCTAGGCCTATTTTATTCTTTAGCCTATCTAATGTCTAATAACTACTGTGCAATGAAAAACCCTGATCTAATAGTTGGCCCTGAGGTCCCTGATGAAAGTCTATAGGGACCTACTTCTGTAGTTACCTCACAAATGTAATATGCCTGCATAATCAACCACTGTAATCTGGTTTGAACATATGGGTTTTGTGCTACCTGTACTAGAAACTTGGCAAGACAAAGTCTACAGAGTGATATTATAATGCTATTAAATTCAACATGACTACTAGAAGATATTTTAAAACTGTCCCACCCCAAGCCTGGAATAGGCTTGCAAACCAATCCGTCCATGAGGTGTCACCAATACTTTGTACCTTAGTCATTACCTCACTCATAATTTGCAAGTGTGTCTGAATAGATTCACTTTTATGTGGTATATAGCTACAGCAATTCATCCCGATCAACCCACAAGTCCCAAGATGGGATGCCAGGAGGTAATCAAGGGCCATACAGTTCTGGAGGACCACCATACCCATCATGGTAATTTCCAAAGTGATGTCCTTTATGCTTTCAAAGGTACTATTAGCCAAAACCTCCAGTAACGTGGCTAACTTGCACAGTTCCCAAATGGCTTTAACAGCTCCATATGCAGGAAATATACCTGCTCCAGCTATTACCCCATCACCTAGATCTATAGCTTTCAGAGTCTTTAAATCCAAATTTTGATGTATATGTAATGCATCTAAAACCTATACCTTATCCTGAAAGTCAGTGTCCAGGTCTCTCTTGACTTTGTGATTTCTGAAGCTTATTGAACCTGGTGTTTTTTTAAAATGTCTTATGGCTGGTATTAAATATCCTATATAATATGAGCCATACCAACTTGGTGGAAGTCATTTATAGGCTCTGTTCCCACACACATAATACATGTGCCTTAATGCATAGTTAGAATGCCAACCCTGTTGTTCCAGAAGTAGCATGAAAAAAATGCCATATACTGTTTCAACTTGTTTGTGTGAGTCTTCAGTCAAGTTAGACAAGGTATAGACTGTTAATCCTGCATATTTTCCTTCTCCATCTCTAAGCACTGTAATAGTAAAATTACACTGACTATTGCCTATGTTCTCTACCTTAGGAGTTGGTACATGATTATACCATGATTCCTCTCTCTTATAGCAAATTAACCCTTTTCCTTTTGACCACAGAGTTAAATACTGGGTACTATTAACACTGATTTCCTGAAATATTGTACTGTTCAGTTCATTTCCTTTTTCATTATACAGCCTGTCTGGCATGATGGCTATTTCCTGAAGAGTAATTGAAACTGGTACTAGAGGGATACCTTTTCCTGCCACTGGCACATGCACACAAATCCAACATTGAGATGAATTGAAAACGTGCATAGGGAAACCAAAGTTAGTAAATGTATTATAAGATGGATACCAGTCTTCCCATTTTAGCACTTCCCTCTTTGCTGGTTGGTGCTCTGGAGATATAACCTGAACCCAAAACTCAGCTTGTAAAACTTGATATTGTAATATCACTACATTGCATGAATACAAACCTGCATCTGACATATACACTTGTGTCAGTCCTAAAGAAAATATGCCTTCAGAAGTTTGAGACAAGTCAATATACATTCTACTGGCAAGCTGTTTGTCTACTAAAAGACTGTAACATTTATAACATTCCATGCAAATAAAGTGTTATTATCTCTACGCCATTGATACTCTATTATATCTAAAGAAAGGTCAAAAAAACAATGAGCTGTAAAAATTTAATTCTCTGGCAGATAAACTGTTTCACAATCACTGGTCCTCTTCAGGTGTAGTGCTTCTGCCTGCAGTCAAGTTGTGCTAGATGAATGAAGGATCCCAGACCTTGCAAAGTATACAATCAAGCCAAGCAACAATATCAAGGTGAGACCTGCACTCCATCGTCCCAAGTCACTGCTGAGGTATTGGAAAGGCCTCCCTACAGTTCCAGTGTCCTTTGCTGTGTCCCTTGTACAATTAGGCCTTCCAATCCTCCCCTCACCCATCTCTTGCGCAAGGATGGATGGCTGCTGTTGACAGATGGCTATTTCAAAAAACTATATTCAAAACTCCAAAACAGGCAATATGTTCTGTATCACGACCTGTAAAGCACAAAAAGCAGTTTCATTTTCTTAGATTTGCATCCAAAACAGCAGTATCATTTTCTTGGATTTGCATCCACACTCTTAACAAACTTTAATTGATCAATATGTGCAGTTTTACATTTCCTGTCTCTGTGGTTCTTATCACTCCTCTTGATTTGATACACTAGAGGCCCTACCTGTTTGACTGTAGTGTATGGTCCTTCCCAATTTGAAGGAAAACAGCCTCAGGACACAAATTGCTTTAGCATGACCTTTTGGCCCTGTTTCAACTAAACAATGTCAGCTGGATATACTAACATTTTGTACATCCTGCCTGCAAGAAATAGACTCATGTTGTTCATAGATTCCTGCAAAGCTTGTAACCAGCCCTGATGATGTGTCACCATACAATAGGAAGGCTGTGAACCCAGAGATGGGTCAAAAGGAAAATTCAACGGCATTCTTCTTCCTGTCATTAACTCAAAAGTTGAAATTCCTGACTTAGCATTAGGCGATGCTCTTAATCTCAGCAGAATAGCTGGCAGATGCATGACCCAGTTAGGTCCCTTTTCCATACAAGCTTTAGAAAGTCTCCCTTTAATGGTTCTATTCATTCTTTCTTCTATTCCATTAGACTGAGGTGATATGGAACATGGAATCTCTGCTGTATCCCTAATAGGTTACACACTTCTTTCATAACCTGACTTGTGAACTGAGTACCGTTGTCAGATTTAATGATCTGAGGCCATCCCCAGTGAGAAAAATATTATTTCATAATGCAGATGCTGTCATTTCTGCTGCCATGTCCTTAGCGGGAATAGCTACCACAAACTTGGTAAAAGTGTCTATGACTACGAACAAGTATCTGTAACCCCCTTTTGCTGGAGGAAGAGGTCCTGCAAAATCTATCTGTATACTGTACCATGCTCCCTCTGAAACTGGCACTCTCTCTCCAACTGAGGTTTTTTTCAACGTAGGGTTAGTCTGCAGGCATATTATACACACCTCTTGAATTTCTTTACATAGTTTTATTCAGCTGAGGATTCCAAAACTTATACATTAGGATAGGCCAGATTTTCCGAAAACCTACATGACCTAGTAGCTGATGGTTGTACTTGATTAGCTGCTTAGCCAATAATTTTGGCATGTAAGGCAAAAGTCCCCCTTGCCCTGTTTTATACACATACAACCTTACTCCAGGTACTGGACTGGCAACTTTGCATTGTACCCTTTCATCAACATCTCCTTGCACGTCTTGGATCTTTGACAGATCTGCCTCAACTGTTGACCCTACTTGACTCATCTCTGTTATACCTTCCACTTTAGTCTCCTCCCACTTCACCGGATATAGAGGAATCTCCACTTTGGCAGCTGTTTTTGCTGCTGCTTTCGCTATGGAATTGCCAATAATATGAAGATTACTGTCTCTTGCTTGATGTGCCTTTACCTTGCAGATGCTCCATTTATTTCTATTTTTCCACCATAAGTCATTTAACTCCTTCAGAACTGCTGCATGCTATAAAGGTTTACCTTTGCTGTTCACAAATCCCCTCTTAGCCCAAATTTCCAAATATATGGTAAGGGCTGTTACCACATAGAAGCTGTCACTAATAATGTTTAACTGGCTGCCTCCATACTGCTTTATAGTCTATAGCACAGACAAACTCTGCTCGTTGGGCTGACAGATACCCAGGAGTTTGATCATGAGTCCCTGGCTGTGCAGTTTTAATTAAAACTACAAATTCTGTATAATATGTGCCTTCCTCATAAAATCTTGAACCATCCACATACACACACCTGGCCTCTGTATTAAATTGGTCAGAAAAAATTGAATTAGGAACCTTGTCCATCTGTTCCTCACAAACATGAGGAGTCCCTTCATAAAGCAACTGTTGAGACAGGTAATATTTCTCCCCAACCTCTAATGAAATATTCTTCTGCTCTAAAGTTATAATCCACTTAGATAATGTGGCCTGATTAACAGCTCTGCGTCTGTCTGAATACAATAGGATCTTGACTGTATGGTGTGATGTTTGCACTATTATTGGAGAGAAATGCGTTATGAATTCTGACTGTTGAATTCCCCATTATATAGCTAATAAAGCCTTTCCACAAAAGTGATAACCTTTTTTTTCACCGATGTCAACATTCTGCTAAAAAAGGTAATAGCTCTTAGCCTGTTATGAATTCCCTGCTGTAGGGTATGAGGGTATCTTTGTAGCAGGACTGCAGAGATGCTGTCATTTCCTGCTGTTGCTTGCAAATAAAAGGGATATTCTGCTGCTGGTGTAATTAATTTAGTGACTACTGCCAGCTTTTACTTCAGTGTTAACACTGACTTCTTTCCCTCTTCTGACCATACCAAAATTGTAGTACTGGGTATTTTGACATTAATCATTGTATACAAAGGGTCTGCCAAGACTTCATAATCTATAAATTCCCTATTATAATTCATGATTCCCCAAAACGTTTGTAAATCCTGAATGGTAGTAGGTAAGGGCATACTCAGGATAGATTGTAATCTTTCCCTACAAGGGGACCAAACCTGGGGCTGTACAGTTACCCCCAAGAATCTGACCTGTTGTTGTTTTAATTGCATCTTGTTGGCATGGACTTTGAACTCGGGTTTCTGCAAAGCCAGTAAGACATCATGTAGTATCTGCAAATGCTCCTCCTCTGTTTCTGTCTGTATCAGAATAACATCTATATATTGTAACACTTTATTACCATAGTTTAATGGCCGCAGTATCCGTGCCAATGTCTGATGAAACAGCACTGGGGAATTTGCAAAACGCATTGGTAGACATGTTATTAAATACTGTGTATCCTCAAAGGTAAAAGCAAACCACTTCTGTGAAGATTCAGCTATAGGTATAGCAAAAAATCAATTTGCTAAATCAATAACTAAACCATTTAATCTGTGGATCTAGTTTAACAGCCATTTCAGGTGTACCATGCACAACATGTACTGCTAGAGTTGTAAATTTATTCACTAGCCTCAAATCTAAAACCAATCTGTAACTACTGTCCGTCTTTTTTACTGGCCACATGGGAAAATTACACGGGCTAGATTATCGGACTATAATACCTTTCCTTTCCTACTCTGTAATGCATTTATGAATATTCTGCTCTGCTTTTCATGGAATGGTGCACTATTTCTGATAAGGTGGTAACCTGTCTGTAGGCTCCTCTGCCCTTACAATGGTGTTGGCAACGAGCCCAAAGTCTGTTTTATCTTTAGCCCATAATTCTGGAAATTCTTGCATCAACTGATATTTCATATCCTGCCCCTGTTCTGTGCAGTCTACTACACACAACTTTTTGAATGTCTCTTCTGCCTGTAGTACTGTACATATCATAGCATCTTTATTCCTCCAAAATATCTTATTATTAAAATCTAACACAACACCCAATTCTGACATAATGTCCATTTCCAAAATGGTACTGTCACACTGGGGATGTAACAAGAATTTTGCTATTATCTTCTTTCCAGGCTGATTGACTTTATTTAAAAATCTAATCTCCAAAGCTTTGCTGTTGACTACAGCTACTTGTGACCCTTTAAACCCTGATAGCATAAGTACTGTACTCAGATCCTCTGGTAAAAGTCTGTTTGTAACTGAAACAGAAGCCCCTGTATCAAGTAACACATTGCGCCAGAATTCCTTTCCCATGAATAATGAAATGTATGATCTGCTGTCCTTTCCAACCTGGAATGAAGTTAAATACACCAACTGATTCTGTGCTGAACTATTACAGCCTGCATACACATTCTGAAAATCTGGTACATCACTGGCAACATTAACTTGAGCTATGGCATGCTTTTGATATCCCTTGGGCTTGAACTTTGTACATCACTTACATCATCTGCCCAGTCATTAACCTTAGTGGGCTGAGCTGTAGGAACTATCAGAGTGGTATCTGGTTCAGATTTTAAACTGTCCAGACAAGGATACACTGAATCACACTGTGAATAACGTGGTGGTTCTTCAGTAACCTCACTCACTGCCCCACGCTCAGATCTTTTAACCTGTCTAGCTTTATTAGAAACAATTGGAAGTGGGTCATCAATACTAGCTTTTAGATACTTGTGTTTTTATGCCCAGTGTGTAGGACACTGTTTTTTGACATGCTCAGGCTTTTTACAAAAAGAAAAAAAAAATAACTGCTAGGACTGGTGATGTCTGTTTTACGGCTGCAATATCAGTATCTACAGAAAAAATCTTATTACTGACATCTGATCCTTGCAAAATCGGTTTGTCTAACCACTAAATGGACAGTGTCTTCTGAGGTCTTGGCTGTAGCAATTACATTTAACTTGATAGCTGTATCAAGTCCCTGAACTCTTTGCAAAAATGCTTCAATCACTTCTTTCTGTACATCATCCCATTTCATTTGTCTGTCAGTGTAATTGTGCACTACGGCATATGCTAAAGAAAACAATGCTGCAGTTTCCATAATATTGTCTGTTCTAGTAATTCTGAATTGATCCAACAACCTAGGGTCAAAACACGTTTTTTGTGTTAAAGCTTGCAAAGCTGCAGTTAGCCGGGCACAAAGGTTATTAAGAAGTAAGTTAAGGAAGAAAATCCTTAAAACATTTTGACAATTTTTGACCCCGAGTAATCTCAGTATTACTGCACCAGTTCTCAAAAACCATAAGATTCTGAAATAATCCCTTCCTGTCATCCCATTTAGGGAGTAACTGTAACAGTTTTTTTGTATGATACAATGCTTGTGCGGTAGTTACACCCACTACATCTCTAGGCAAAGATTCAGACTGAAAGGAAGAGTGCCCTTGATCTGATATGCTTTTTGTAGTTGGTTTTAAGAACTGCTTATTAGTCTTAAGAAAGTCCTTTAGTCCACTAAGTTTCCCTGCATCCTGTCTAACAGTAGTAATGTACTTATACTTGTCTGCAAGTTTTTTTTATATTCCTGAAGCAACTTATCCTCTTTACTTGTAGCATCACTGGCTACATTTTGACTGGACAGAAATAAATCATAATCTGGTAATAAATCAGGGTAAACCTTTTTCCGTGAAGCATCAAGTTTACTAAGTAAACTATGCAAATCATCGTGTCCCAGCATGCACTGGTATTACTGTGGTCTGAATAACACTAACATCAGTACCGAGTACTGGAATTCTGTTATAACATGTAGTTATGCATGCCTAGGACAGCTTTAGCAAGAATTTGAAATTTAGCAGTACGTTTAAAAAAATTCTGTTATTACATTGAACACGTTGTTGCATAACCCAAGCCATAATTTTTGACCATACAACAGCAGGTGATTTATCTGTAGAGATGTCTAAACTACTGGAACATTTACTAGCAGATTTAGTCATAAAATCCATGTTAACAAATTATGCTTATGTAAGAAAGTTGAAACGCTGTCTCTAGTGGCTGTCATCTGAAGAATTGAGATCCAGAGTTGCTGAAGTCTTCTGTAAAGGTATGGATATACTGCCCTTATCTGGAAAAAAAAACAGTGTGTTCAAGTCTGGAAATGAAGGATACCTTAATTGAAAGGGTGGTCTGTAGCACCGCAGATTACCTTTATTGGGCCTCTTAGCTGGAAAACCTGAGCACTGTTAAAAGTCTGTAGTGCTTTGTTGTATTCAGTTGAAAAACAGTCACTGTGAGTTTAAGAAAAGATATGCTGCACTGAAAACCAGAGTTGAAAAGGTTACACACTACCACTGACTGTGATATGTCAATTGCCAGAGTAGCTGCATGCTGGGTACAACAATTATATCTCTCTCCTGCGACAGCAGGCCTGTGTGGGTACCATTGTAAAAAATAATCAGAGTTTTCATTTTCCATTTTCCTTTATTCTGGTGTGTAACATTCAATAAAAACAGCAGATAGATTATTGCAGCATATTCAAATCAGCATAATCAAAAAAAAATACACACGAAACATAAATGTCAGCATGAGTCATCTAAGCCAGTCTTACATCTGAACAAGTCTTGCATAAGACTTCACTGCCCTCTATCCTGTGCACCACATATTATATCCTTTTTTCCAGTAATTTTCCTCTATAGACTACATTCATGCCCCTAGCCTTGGTTCTCAGGCTATGTTTTGTTTTGTAGCCTCACAGGTGCCATATCTTTTGATTCTTCCCTTGAGGAAGGAACAGAACAAGAACTGTCTGCAATCTTCCCTTGAGAAAGAAACAGCAAGATCTGTCTGCAATCTTTGGTTTATCTCATGCTTAGTCAGCAAGGTCAACTTTCAGTGACAGATTCTTTGTTTCTGCTTTTCTAAAATGTATACATAAATGAAATACAGTTTTTAGCCAGCAAGGTCAACATTCAGTAAACAAATCTTTGTTTCTGCTTTTCTAAAATGTATGCATAAATAAAACTCCATTTCTAGGCTATTTTATTCTTTAGCCTGTCTAATGTCTAATAACTACTGTACAATAAAAAAACTGATGTAACAGTAACTCTCTCCAGGTGGTTGAGAGAATGTATATCTTTCATCTGCAAGATGAAACTCTCAAAACCAGTCAATGCACATTCTACTAGATCGGTGGTGACTTCTGCCATCTTTTACTCTAAAGCTTCCATGTCAGAAATTTGTGCGGCTGCAACTTGGGTTAAGCCTCATACCTTTATTATGCATTACAAATTAAACATGGTCTTCGGGGGTAGAGTATCTTTTCGTTCTGTGGTGCTCATGAATGTCCTTCCATAAGGCCTCCCAGGACACAAGGTAGCTGGGAACTCTGTCTCATCAGTCAAGAATAGATGAAGATTGACAAATAAGTTGTGTCTTGCCATAATGTTCCATCTGTGTTGTCGATCTTCATCTAGTCTTGCATCCTTCTCACCAGACCCCTTCTTTGAGTTTCTGGTGGATACCCTGCCCTGAGTTCTTATTGTTATGGGTACCTTGGACAAGGCTTCTGACCTTTATTACATTATTCTTTTGTTTTTTTGCAAACTCGATCTGAGGTAATCTGGTGAGGGGAATTATAGGTAGATTTGCAGCTCAAGAGATTTTTTTGTGGCTGACTTGAACTATAGAGCATCCAGATCGGTTCTGAGGGTCGGGACTGAAACCCATCAGTCAAGAATAGATGAAGATCGACAATACAGATGAAATGTTATGGTTAGACTTAACTTCTTTTTATTTTGTTGTTGTTCCTAACATTGTCCTTTCAGGGCTCAGCCTCCCTGTCTTTGCTGACAGGAAAGCTCTGAAGGGCTTCATGCCCAAACTTGTCTTTTAGTCAGCTCAGCTCAAACTGCTTGAATGTTTGTGCAATTGGAAGGTGCCCTGAAGCTTTTGAAGCTGGCTGACTTTATATCCTTGGCAGAATATAACCTACACAGCTAAGGCTACTGCAGCAGTGATCATTCACGCATCTACTGTTATGGTAAGTTCATTTTATACAGCTGTACTTTCTAGACCCCCAAAACACGGCTACATATGGGAAAACACAGTAGCATCACTGAAACATTTGGAACCTGTCTGCATATTATCTGAATAAGATAATTCCTTTTTCTTAGGACAAAAAGAAAAAGTTCCTATGCTAGACAGACTTGGAGAACATATCCAAATGAATGACATCACTTCCATTATCCAAAGTTCAAAGAGTTCAGATTTTGGCTACAGGTTCTTTGAATTATGTCAGGTAGCCCACCTCAGTTCAAAGAAAACCAAATACCCCATTCATGGGAGACTTTAATTACCCCTCTATAGACTAGGAAACATACACTACCTCATACTCCCTGGCACAACTATTCCAGGACTTTATTAGCACAAATACCCATGTCTAGATAGTACATCCATCCACCAGATGTTCAAACACACTGGACCTGGTACTCACCAATATGGGAGAGCTGTGCACCTCCCTTCCCACTAAGTCACATCACTCACTTGTGAGTTCAGACAACAAAGCTGTCTCCTTTGAAATAAAAAACAACTCTGCAATTCCATCAAACCCTGTAACAGTTAGCAACTATTCCAAAGCAAACTGCATCCTATTAAGCAACAGTTTGTCAAAATTCATTGCTCCCCAACCCCAAGTTCACAGCAACCTATGAGGAATTGTTTACAGAGGCCCTGTACAACCATGTAAATGACCTTATAGAGGCTGTACTTACTAGACATAAGCCCCAAAAAAACTCTAAAAACAAACCACACTGGTGGAATCCTAACCTTAATAGGTTATATAAAACAAAAGGAAAAAAAGTCATGATTAAAATCAGGAATAGCAGCTCCCATAATGATAGGAGCTCTCCAATTAAACTAAGTAGGAACCTAAGAGGACTAATTAAGTCCAACATTGTGAATTATGAGGTCAAGCAAATGTCATATGCTAAAGACAACCACAAGGCCTTCTACCACTATGTATGAAACCTCAAAGGCAGCATGCATCAGTGTGCCAAACTGGTGGTCAGTGTTGCCAGCTTCACTGAACATAGGAAATTTGCTGACTGAGAAATTCAGCTCCTTCACTATGGGACTTGTTACTGCCAAGGCACCTCATGGTTCCATGCTGGGACCACTCCAATTTGGCATGTACTTCTTGGAGGTAAAGGCAATGTTAAGCATGTTAGGCTGACCAGTTTCACAGATGGCCAAGTTCTGCTTTGGAACAGACTGCCCATCCACATAAATATGTAATTATCGGCCATGGAATGGGTAAGGCAGGTCTCTAATCAAATGGAATAGGTTATTTCAAGTACAAAAAAATACGCAAATTGGATAGATTTAAAATGGCCCACAAGGGCATCTAGCCTAGTACTTACTTATGAACCTATGATTTCAAATTGGAAGATGTCATAGATTCCCTCATGACACAAACATCTTATAAGATGCTCTAACTTAGATAAATGACTGGTGCCAAAGTCACAAACTAAAAGTCAATGCCAAGAAATGCATTATAATATCTTTTGGGAAAACCGCTACCCAAGCTAATTACTCCTTCAATAAGACACCACTAAGAGGTGACCCAGTAGGCAGGGATCTGGGAACATATGTAGACAGTAATCTGACCTTTGACCAACATATAGCCAAGGTAGTATGAAAAGCATTCTATTCAGCTCAACGTATAAGTAAGGGCATGGCATCTAGGACCAAGGACTTCATAGTGCCACTTTATTTGGCTCTTAATAGAACCATCACTGAGTAAAGTGCCTCCTTCAGCATGTACCTGAGCAGACATATGCAATAGTGGGAATGCCAAGTTCCTTACTATTAGAATTCAGGGTATAAACACACTGTCCTATATGGATTGCTTTAAAGCCCTATCTCTATATCTGTCTCCTACAGGTTACTGAGAAGCGATCTATGCCTGGTACACAAGGCATCCTTGGATCCAGCTCTGGTGGACCTTTTGCACAATGCAAACAGCATCAGAACCACTAGATCCACAGATTTAAATTTTGCTTGTGCCATAAATAAGACATGTATGTATTTCAGAGGATACCCTTGCTTTGGAACAAGCTCTCCATCCATATGAAGCAGATTCCATCCCTAATCCTGTTTAACCATAATTATGACCACCAGATGGGAAATCAGGAATTCACCCCAAATCTAGACCTATGTCTGAGATAGACAGAGGCAGGCAGTAATGCCTAATTTGATATAACCCTCACATTACTTCTAGAAACTTCCTGACATACCCCCCAATAAACACCTATGTTGCATAGAGACCGAATTGGGCTGGAATGGTTGGGTGGACCTATAAAGGCCTGGTGGTTGTTAGCCTAGTATGCACCTATGAACCTATTAACAGGATAAATCCCTTTGTATCAGCTGAAATGAGAGGAAGACAGTATACAGGCCCCTGACTGCTTTCCAGGCTAACTTTTAGTCAAGCCACCTTCAAATCAGCAAATGCTTTATTAATGTGGTGCATAAAGAAGCAAGAAGAAGAAAATCATTTTACCTTTGCAAAGGGACAGTTTTGATTTGGAAAAGGCCATGGGATCCGCAATTACAGTCTTTTAAGTGATATAACTCCTTTACCAATCGTAAAAAGTATTTGGCAGATACTTTTGAGTAGGAAAAAGGCTTTGGCCAATAAATATAAACTGGATCCAGTATTTTTATCAAACAACAGACATGGAGTCTCAGAAGTGGATGTATATGCCATCTTGCTGACATATGTCTCAATGCAAATTATGGAATATAGATGCTTTATTGGTTCATTGGATTCAGGCTTTGATGCATAGGTTCATAGGTGTGTACTAGGCTAATGGCCCTGGAGCCTTTACAAACCTAGCCCATCGGAATACCCTGTCATTGTGCCACCCGACCTTAGTTCCCAGTGCCTCTGTCGAGTAGAGCCACTGGAGTGATCCCCATGGTGAATTTTTTATTTCCCATTCACTCATCAAGGTTTTTCTTGAAGAGGGCCACTGAAGTGCTCTGTTTGACATGTATGGGAAGTCTATTCCATAGCAAGGGCAGTCTCTGAATTATGAACCTGTCCCTCCAGCACGTTCTGTTGATTGTGGTAATGAGGTTGAGGTCACTGGAGTGTGTGGTGTGGAGCGATTGTGATTTCTTTAGATGTAGCATTTCAAACAAAGCTGGATCAGACATGGCTTTGTATGTCAAGCAGAGATCACCTCTAAGTAGGCAATATGAGACAGAGAATAGTTGGAAATTTTTGAGTCTGTCCATATAGAAATGTTTAAGGCCTAGGATCCTCTTTGTGAGGTACTTTTGTGGCCTCTCCAGTTGTTGCAGGTGTCTAGTGATGTACATGCCAAATGGGGCATTGTACTCGATGGTTGGCCTAATGAGGGAAGAGTAGAGCGAGGCAATGACCTCTTTCTCCCTGGATGCAAAACCTTTAGTAGTGAGATGTGACACATAGAATTTTCTGACCACAGTGGCAATGTGGTGGTCAAAGGAGAGGCTGCTCTCAACCTGTGTTCCCAGATCTCTTATAACACCTTCTGTGTTGAGTGGACTACCATTGATGTGGTAATTCATGGGAACTGGGTTTTTCCCAAAGAGGATGACAACACAATTTTTGGCATTGAGCTTAAAGCCATGGTTCGGACACCAATCGTTGGTGTCAGTGAGGCCTTTCTGTAGGATGTCAACATCACTTGGGGAGTTAATAATAGCTCCCAACTTGCAATCATCTGTGAACCTTGTCAGCCAGAGACACTTTGTGTTGGCCTGGACTTCAGAGAAGTAGATACCAAACAGGAGAGGACCCAGAACTGAACCCTCTGGAACTCCACTCGTGACTGGTCAGCAGTCTGATTTGTCGTCCACTACTTTCACACTGCGGGTTTTATCTGTGAGCCAGTTTACAACAAACCTAGTGATATAGGGGTTGATGCCTAGCTTAGTGAGTTTTTATATGATTCCTGAATGGGGAATGGTATAAAACGCCTTGGCTAGATCAAGGTAGGGTGTATAAACCACGTTGCCTTCATCCACAGCCCTGATGACTGACTCAAAGAAGCTGACCAAGTTGAGCAGGCATGATCTACCCTTCACAAAACCAAACTGTGTAAGATCCAGAGTTTGAAGATTCCCTATATCCTTGTTTATTGGGTCCATGATGATGCGTTCCATAGCTTTGCATATCAGACTCATCAGGCTAATGAGGTGATAGTTTCCAGCGTCTGTAGTTGCTCCTCCTTTGTGGAGAGGGATGACTGTAGCAGTGTGCCATTTGGTAGGGACAAAGCCTGAGGTGAGGCTGTGATTGAACTGGGCACACAGGTGAGATGTCAGTTCACTCTGTAGTTCATGTAGAAGACAGCTGAGGATATTGTCAGGTCAGGCATGTCTTTCATTGTCATATAACTTGTATCTATTCTTAACCAATGATGTTAAGTTGTCTATCTCGCCTTCATTCTTGCTGGTTGGGTTCAGAGCCGACCCTCGGCTCAGACTCGGCCATTTTCTAAAGGTCGAGAGCTACTTACTGGCTTGAGGCCTCCCAATATCCCACAATGCCTGGTGCTAGACCCCCAGATCTCGTTTGCTGCTTCAGCTATGAGGTTGCGCTTCACTGGCTCAGGTCGGATTAATCTTTTGTCATTTTAGTAGTTAAACTTTTAGTGTATATTTTTCAAAATTTTTGTTAAATCAGAGTAGTACTGTAGACTAGTCTTAATTTTCCCTGTGTTTTCTGACCCTTAGGAAACTCGTTTTTACTTAGAGAGTTTCTCCCCTCCCCCTCCCTTATCTCCCTAAGTAGGCCATTTAAGTTAGAGGCTATCCCCTTCCCTTTTATATTGTTTTAGTAGGAAGTAGTGTTTAGCCTTTGTAGTCTAAGATCATAGTCTCTTAGTTTTGTTAGTATAGTTACCTTAAATTTTTATGTGAAGGTGTGGGATTAGTGTGTGTGTGTGTGAGTGTGTGTGTTTTTTTGCACTAGTCTAAAATTCATCATTCGTATCCCTTTTTTCTATAATATGTCAAAGGATACCAAGGTATCAGGGTTCAAGAAGTGTGACTCGTGCTGTCAGAAAATGTCTCTGACAGACGGTCACACTTCTTGTGTTTATTGTTTGGGTGCCCTACACCTGCAGGACTCTTACTCGGTATGTCATGCCTTTAGTCCGAGAGTCCTGCAGGAGCGTAGGAACAAGTTAATTCTCAGGGGTGTTACTAAAACCCGAGGGGTCTCCGGCAAAGTCTCAGCCAGTGAAAACCCTTAAGCCCACCAAGCCGTCGACTCCTAGTACGGAGCCGTCACCAGGTGGAGCGTCTGCTTCAATTTCGGTTCCAGCCGGAACCGAAGTATCAAAATCTCTCTTGGCTCCAACCTTGGTGTCGGAGCAATCAGGGAGCCGTAAGCGATCCAGGTCGCCATCCCTGGAGTCGATTCGCTCGGCTCCGGGATCACCTTTGCTACAGTCTGAATGGAGCCATAGGTCCCACTCTTCTTGGTCCTTGAGGCTATATGATCATGACTTGGAGAGAGTGGTTAGTAGACTCCTCAAATCGCAGGCCCTGGCTAAAATGTTAACTAGCCCTCCTCATCAGGCTGTGGCTGCTCCTTTTTCTGAAGTAGTTCCTCCTCCAACTCCTCCTGTCAGTTCGGAGCCGGAGCTTGTTGGGGCTCGGATCCTGGAAATGTCGGCACCGATGCTTCCCCTTTCGGCTCCTTTGTAAGCTCCGATTTCTTCAATGGTTCTGTCCTTGGAGGGATCTGGGCCACCGAGACTCCCTCGTCAGCTCTGAGGGGGCGAGTGGCATTGGACCCTTGTCTGACCCTGTTCTCCCTCACGGAGCCTCGGTGCAGGTAAGCTCAGCTCCTACATCAGCCTCGGAGCAGTCTCTTTTGGTGCCAGAGAGGATTCCTGTCTCCTCAGAGTGGGAGCCCTCTTCTCTGCCGGACAGGGGTGCCTTCAAGGTCATGAGGAGCATGCTGACTTCTGAGTCTTCACCTCGATCAGCCCATTCAGCTCCTCCCCCAGGGTGCCTGGTTCGGTCTCTGCCCCTCCTCCAGACCCCAAGCGAGGGGATCAAATGCTCCAGGTCACCCCACTGGGTGTATCTTCCTCTTCCGAGGCCTCCCCTGAGATTTCAGAGGAGCCCTCTCGAAAGAGGAAATGTAAGAGGAAACATGTGGACTCCCCAGAGTCGGTCACGTCAGATACTGACTTGGAGGATTCAGAAGGGTCCCCAAGATCCCCCTCTGAAGATGTCTTTTTCTCAGACATCCTTGAGATCCTTAAGCAGAGGGGGAACTGGTCTGCCCTTAACCCTTCTGAGGATGAGTCGGTATACTTGGATGCATTTGGTTCTCGCCACTCCACTTCCTTGGTGTCTCCGCCTTTCGATCCATTAATGGAAGTGGTGGCTCGGAAGGCATGGTCAGCTCCAGACACACTGGAACCAACACCCCGCAGGCCCACTAAGTTTATTACGGCCCCTCAAGATAAACAGTTTCTGACAAAGGGTGTCCCTGTTGATGCCATGGTGGTAGCAGCTGCCACAAAAAAGGAGTTGGCTGACACTTCTGTACCTGTCCATCCCCCTAATAAAGAGTACCCACGAATGCCTGGTGTAATAGCTGAAACAAACTGACCAAATCCTCAGCTCAAACTGGAAGAACGAAGTTTATTGTATAACAAGAAAAAACAACCACCGAACTTCATAGGTTAAGCGCTTTCATCTGTATATAACCAGACTTCCTCAGAACATTAACAAGGTGGATCTGGAAGGTTTAAATAGCCTGTTTTGGTGCCAAACTCTGCTAGACTACTCCAACAATTTAGTTTTAATTCAAAATCCCAAATGCAAATAACAAAACCGATTATAATAAAGAGTCTAGGATGATGGATAGATACGGGAAGCGGATGTTTTCCTCAGCGACCTTCTCCATGCGGTCGCTGAATTATTTGTGCCACTTCACCCGTCTTCAGAGGGATCTCCTCAAGGAGCTAGGAGATACCCTGCAAGATCCATCAGCTGCAGGGGCTCAAGACAAGATAAACTCCCAGCTGGCAACTCTTAATTCTATCGTTAACTCCTCCATGCGGCTCATTTCATATGCAGCTGATGGGGCGAGTAGAGCCGCAGGCACAGGCGTGGCTTTGAGAAGACATGCCTGGATGCGGTTATGTAACTTCACTGATAACTTCAAGGCATCTTTCACAAACACCCCTTTTGATGGTTCGGCTCTGTTTGGACCTCAGGTGAAAGATACACTTACCAGGTGTGAGCAGGAAGGCAAGCCTCTCTCTGCTGTGGGAGTCCGATTTTCCAGTCCCTCTAGACCATACCCTAAGGGTCAGAAGAGTGGGAAGATGTGCTTCCGGAAACCCCAGGGAGCCGTGCCTGACACACGTGGTGAGTTTCCCTCCAGAGGCAGAGGAGGGAACAACAATAGACACCACCGGTGGGGCAGAGGGGGACCGCAGAATCAGGGCAGCAGAGAATCTTTCTCTGACAAGCCCTTCCAGCACCCCTGAGGGGCTGCCCGGCTGTCAGCCTTCGGAGGCAGTCAGGAGAAGGTTGTCTCTGTGCCCAGAAGCCTGGTGTCTTATCACTCGAGACAGATGGGTACAGTCTATCATATCCAGAGGTTACAAAATCCCATTTGTCCACACTCCCTTAAAATCAAACAACCCCATCCCAGATGTTCCACCCAGTCTAAGGGAACAGGCAGTACAAGAAATTTCAAGACTGCTAAAAGAACGAGCCATCCAACAAGTCCCAGCAGACAAGCAAGGATCCGGAATTTACTCAACGTTCTTTTTGGTACCAAAAAAGACAGGGGACTGGAGACCCATTTTGGATCTCAGCAGACTAAACAAGTCTGTTCAAAGAACGAAGTTCCGGATGGTCACGCTTCAGTCCACTCTACCCTTTTTGGGTCAGGACAATTGGATGTGCTCCATAGATCTTCAGGATGCGTACTACCACATCAAAATGGACAGGCATTCCAGAAGGTTTCTCCGCTTCTGGCTGGAGCCAGTCATTACCAGTTCAGAGCCCTGCCTTTGGTCTCACCACAGCCCCCACGGTGTTCACCAAATGCATGGCAGTGGTTACCGCTCACCTGAGATGGCAAGGATTCCAGGTGTTTCCATATCTAGATGACTGGCTCCTTACTGCTACCACCAGACATCAATTGCTGAGAGCCAGGGATTATACCATCCAAACATGCTCCAACCTAGGTATCTCAATAAATTTCGAAAAGTCTGCATTGTCGCCTTGTCAGTCTTTAACCTTTATAGGCACAAAATTAAATATGAAAGATCTGTCAGCAAGACTTCCAGTAGACAGAGTGGCAGACATTTGCCAACATGTACAGGTATTATTAGGATGCAGAAAGATTCAGGCCAGATTCATCCTAAAAACCTTAGGTCTCATGGCAACAGCGATCATATTAGTTCCCCTGGCTCGTTTTCACATGAGGATTCTCCAGTGGATGCTTTTCACCCAATGGTCCTTTCAACAACTTCCTTTGTCTCACAAGATAATAATCACACAGTCATGCAAAGACCACTTGGCTTGGTGGATGGTCTCTCCATCAGTAGCCCAGGGCAGACCATTTGTCCTTCCTCCTCTAGTTGCCACGGTGACCATGGATGCCTCCCTGATCGGGTGGGGGGCATTTTCAGGGCAGGACTGTCCAGGGCACCTGGCAACCCCACAAGTACCACTTGCACATAAACGTCTTGGAGATGAGGGTGGTGCTTTTAGCGTTGCAAGCTCTTCAGAACTCTCTACCCACTGGGACCATTGCAATTCAGACAGACGATATGTCTGTAGTGTGGTACATCAACAAGCAGGGCGGAACCAAGTCATATCCCTTATGTCGAGTAGCTCTCAGACTATGGCAGTGGGTGATCTCCTCTCAACGGTTTCTGACAGTAACGCACATCCCTGGGAAGTCCAACGTCATAGCGGACAGGCTAAGCAGAGCTATTCTCATGCCTCACGAGTGGTCTCTCAACCGGACAATAGCGGACAGAATCTTCCGCAAATGGGGTCAGCCTTGCTGCGACCTTTTCGCAACTCCTCTCAACAGCAAGTGCGACAGTTTCTTCACTCTCTTCCCTCTTCCTGGACACTCCTCCAGAGACGCTCTAGTTCACGATTGGCCCCAGGGACTTCTGTATGCATTCCCACCCTTTCCACTAATTCCCAAACTAATTCAGAAAGCTACCATGCTGGGTTGCAGGATGATCCTCATTGCCCCCTACTGGCCTCGACAAATCTGGTTCCCATTCCTGCATCGTCACCTTCTAGAGCAGCCTTGGAATCTGGACCCAGTTCCGGACCTCCTGATCCATCAGTCGGGCGGGCTGCATCAGTCTCTTCAGTCTCTCAACCTCACTTCTTGGTGGCTCCACTTCCAACCTTAGCCAGGCTTCCCAGTATTTCCAATTCAGTGTGTGAGATTATCCTTTCTTCGCACAAACCTACAACCAGGAAGACTTATGCTAATAAGTGGAAACGTTTCTCTTTCTGGCAGAGGCTAGAAATATAGATCCCTTCACGGCCCCTGTCCATAATGTTCTGGACTTCTTAGCAGAACTTTTTCAAGCGGGCTCCTCGTTGGCCACCATTAGAGTTCAATTAGCGGCAATCTCTAATTTCCATACGGGCCTGTCAGAAACCAGCATCATGTCCCATAAGCTTTGCAAAGCCTTTTTGAAAGGAACAATCTTGCTCAGGCCTCCAGTGAAAGATCCCCCACCTCCGTGGACTTGAATTTGATCCTAGCTTCCTGTTCCTTGAAATTGCTTACTTGGAAAACCCTCTTTTTGGTGGCCATTACTTCAGTGAAGAGAGTTTCTGAACTTCAAGCCTTTGTGTTCGTCCTCCTTATCTAGTTTTCCATAAGGATAGAGTTTCACTCAGGACTAATCCTTCGTTCCTTCCTAAGGTCCCCTCCGAGAACAATTTGAATCAATCCACCGATCTGCCAGTCTTTTTTCCAAATTATTCCAACAAAGCTGAACACAAGTTACACCAGTTGGACATTCATAGGCAATTACGTTTCTATTTGCATAGGACTGAGCAAATAAGGAAATCAGACCAACTCTTTCTGTCCTATGCGGAGGGTAAACAGGGTCGACCAGTGTCTAAAGTAACCTTATCCAAGGTGGTCGTCCTCTATTATTACCCTTGTCTATCAGTTGAGGAATGAAGTGCTAACCAGCAAGAATGAAGGCGAGAGAGACAACTTAACATTAAGAAGTTATGTACATACCATAACGTTCCATGTTAGTTGTCTTCTTCTCGCCTTCTTTCTTGTGTCCCACCCTCCATCCCCCTAGCCTAGATGGACTGAGAAGAGTCCTCCTACGAGTCTTGTCACTGGCTGAGTCTTTACCGTTTTATGTCCTCTACCTTTTTCTTCAGCCCTCTAGCTGAAGTCTTGCTTTTAGGACAGTTGTCCTCTTGTATTATTATGGTGTTAGGTCTTCCAAACGAGATCTGGGGGTCTAGCGCCAGGCATTTTGGGATATAGGGAGGCCTCGAGCCAGTAAGTAGCTCTCAAGCTTTAGAAAATGGCCAAGTTGGAGCCGAGGGTTGGCTCCGAACCCAACCAGCAAGAAAGAAGGCGAGAAGAAGACAACTAACATGGAACGTTATGGTAGGTACATAACTTCTTATTTTCATATTATGTTTAATTTGGTATAATTATTTAAAGTGTAGATGTTTTGTACTACTTCTGAAGAATTTAAAGTTATTGTTCTTAAAATGGTATCCCTAGACCTTCACTGAAAATAGGCTTCTACCCAGTTGGACTTTCTTGGTAATTAAATGTCAATAAATATATAATACCTAAATCCTATGCTGTAACATACCAGGGCTTATTGGCTACTTAAATTACTTACTGCATTCCAGCTTGGCTTATTAAAGAATGACGTTTCATATTTTTGCAGACGTTATACAGACAGTTTCCTCCCACTAGTCTTAGCATGTAAATTAATTAAATATACCTGCGCAATTTAGTTTATTTAACCAGTGCACTTTTTCTTAAAAGCTGATGTTTACTGAAAGCATGAAAGTTATCTTCACATTCAGGAGGAGGGCAGAGATAAGAGAATAATAGATAGCAATATGTGTAAGTGAGACCACAGGCTCCAAGATAATGCATTAGCATGGGTAACCTTAACTTTAGAATATATATTGCCTGTGCATGCAGTCATCAGTTTGAGGTAAACACTCCTATTTGAAAAGGAAGACTTTTTGTGGAAAGTATATACAGTTTTGTGTGTTTGCTGTGAATTAAAATCAAACAAACAAGAATCCAACTAATAACCACACCAGAAATGTGGAAGAAATAGCAAAAGTCCAGATAAAATTCCACAGATTTATTAAAGACAATTAAGCACTTTCATCCCCAAGTGAGACTTCTTCAGAATTGCCATTATTAAAACACAAACCATTTAAATACATCTCAAACTAATCATTTGACATCCAATAAACCAATCAGTTTGATAAAACAATAAAACACTTAAAATTGTATATATAGAACCTAGTGTTTTAACTAAAACACAAATACATAAAACAGTATAAATACAGATCTGTATGCCCCTGAATAATATATGGATTCATATTAGAACAGCAGCCCCTTAATTTATTATATACACAATCGTGTTTTATTGTTTTATTAAACTGATTGGTTTATTGGATGTTACATGTTTAGTTTGAGATGTATTTAAATGGTTTGTTTTTTAATAATGGTAGTTCTGAAGAAGTCCCACTTGGGGACAAAAGTGCTTAACTGTCTGTAATAATTCTATGGAATTTTATCTGGACTTTAGCTGTTGCTTCCACATTTCTGGTGTGGTTATTTGCTGTGAATTAAAAAGCTTTTTTTTTAAATCACATTTTTTTATTTTTATTTATTATTTTTATTTATTTGACATTTGTTGACCAGGATAGTTGACTGAGCAATTGTCCTTTTTCACTGGAGCCTCGAGGAAAAAAAGGTGGAGTATTATGCATAAAAATTGAAAATACTACAACTAGAATAGTACATAATCATACTACAAAAAATAAAAAATGAAAAAGATGCAATAACTAAAGTAGTGCATCAGTGTTAACTAATGACAATGTGAACTCTCAAGATATTTACAAGATAGTTTCCATTATATACAACAGAAGAAAAATTGTTAAAGGAAATTTATTAATGAAGGTAGAGCATAAAGTTAGGTGAATGTATTATGTAAAAATGGGCTAAATAAAGCCTTATAAATATGGGTTAATGGAGTTTCTGAGGATTAGGATTTGGTAGATGGGAGTAACAGAGAAGGAAGAAAGCAGATGTAGCAGAGAGGAAGTAGTTAGAAAGGAAGGATGAAAGAGGGGAGAGAGGAGAGTAAGTTTGAAAGTGAGATGAGTAGTAGAGAGGTTGTACAAAAAGGATATGGACAGTGAGAGGTGAGGCTAAGAAGTTCGGGAGGGGGGGTTTTTACAATGACAAGTCCAAGTGCTTGTTAGAAAGTTTTTGAGAGCACTTTTGAATTATTGTAGTTACTTTATGCTTCTTATATCCAGGGGACATTTATTCCAAAAGAGGGATGGGGAGTAACTATATAATTTTTATCCTATTGTTGTTTTTGGTTTATAGATTTGCAATAGATTTTGGTCAGTGCTTATGAGAGTCCTAGGAGGGGTGTAGAAGGAGACAACTGGAGAGATATCAGGACAGAAGGAGGGCTTGTACAAGATGGAATGTAGGATCTGTAGATGAGAGAGTAGTAGTTGGTGAGTAAATTCTAACCAGTTTAAGGTGATGAGGGCAAGACAGTGGTGAGCTTTAAAAGTTAGATTAGCAGCAAATCATGTTGTTGTAGGTAGCTTATAGTTTTGTTAAGGGAGAGGTTTGTAGACTAGTGAGGATTTGTGAACTGTAGAAGAGGCTAGGGAGCAGATAGGCATGAGAAAGAGAGATTCTTGCCTTATTTGTTAGGAATTTTTTTGTTTCTATGGAGGAGTCCAAGTTTCTGGTGGGCTTTCTTGATGCTATTGAACATATGCAGGTCAAATTTAAGTTGGTCATCAATGATGGCTCCTAGCAGTTTGGTATGTGATTTAACTGTGATAGAAGTATTGTTAAAGGATGTGATAGAGAATGTGGATTTAAGGTGGTTGAGAGATTTTTGTAGAAAAAGCAAGACCTTTGTCTTTTTTTGGATTTAAGATCCTTGACCCGAATAATACCCTGCTCCACAATCCCAAAAACTCACTCCTCATCATAAATCTACATGTCAGAAGTATCTCGAACAAAGTCCATAACCTCCATGCCTTACTCTCCTTTTATCATCCAGATATTGTGATACTGACTGAGACCTGGCTAAAGCCAGAAATCCACAATAATGAAATCACAGCACCAGGCTACAATATAATCCGTAGCAACAGAGTAGGAAAAAGGGGTGGGGGAGTAGCCATACTATACAAAAATCACCTCATCCTAGAAAAAATAGACATCACAACCCCAGACCTAGAAAATATTGAACTTACCCTCACTAAAGTAAAACTTAACCAAAATAAACACATCAATATTATAGGATGCTATATCCCTCCAGGCAACAATATTCCTACTACAGAAAAACTCCTAGACTGGATATCTAACTCCCTCTCCCAAGAAAACATCCTATTAGGCAACCTTAATATTGACTGGCACAACTGCTCCAGTCAAAACCCTCTATCCCACATCAACTTACATGGACTAACCCAACTTATAACTTCCCCCACTAGAACAGACAAGAGAACCAAACATCAATCTATACTAGACTGGATACTTGTATCCCATCATTATGAAATATCACAAGCTGGGTGTCTGCCAGACACCCTCACGACCACCAAGCTACATTTCTACTAAGACGTAAAACGCCCCAACTGACCCAGGTAACTGTGCGTGAAATTAGGAACAAAAAACACTTTAACATATTCAGTTTTAACAATGACCTAAAAAAGTGTAACTGGACCCCCCCAAAAAAAACTTAGACCTCGATGAAGCAGTACTATACTTCAGTATTACCCTCGCAAACATACTTAACCATCATGCCCCCACCAGAACCAAAAGAATTAAAACTAAACATGCCCCTTGGCTAACTTTAGATACTAAAACATTCCTCAAATATAGAAACAAAGCCTGGACAAACTATCGAAAAAGCAAATCCCAATTAGATAAACAAAAATACCTTGAACTATGCAACAAAGCCAAACAACTTATCAAAACAACAAACTAGTGAAGAAGGCAATGAGAGTAGTAAGTAAACCAACGATGTTTAATCCAGAAGCAAACACTCACAAGGTACTGAAAAGTACACACAAACTGCAAACCAACAATAAAAATAAAGCGCTTTTCTTCCTGCTCACTAGCAGGACTTCTTCAGACAACACCACCATAATATGCACAGCCAACACCCTAGACCTCCTTCTCTCCCAAACACAAGAATGTTTTTCCCTAGCCAAAACTTGGATCACCAACCAAAACCTCATTCTTAACCCAGCTAAAACAATACTACTCCTCTTCAGCCCCCACAGATCTTTACCCGCCCTCATATAACTTTACAATCTCCTCACACAGCAATACCACCATCACCCGTACTAGTCATGCCAAATTGCTAGGCCTGGAAATTGACAGTCACCTCAAATATGACATACACATTTCCCAGATCATAAAAAAGTTCATAGAAAAATGGGTCTACTGTATCGCAACAAGCAATTTCTCTCCTACCACTCCAAAACCTGCCACTCCAAAATTACTATAGACAGGACACACCTGCTATCCACCTTACTTTATATCTCCCCTGTGCTTACCAATCTCAAAAAAAACTGACCTAAACAAACTTGACAGCTGTTATAATAAGAGAGCTAGATTTGCCACAGTATCATCCCCTAGAACCCACCATTGCGAATGCCTCAAAAAACTCAAGTGGTTAGAACGCCTGCTAATACTTCAATTCAATCACTCACACACAAATTATTACATCACTCAGACAACACCCCAGCCCCACAACAACTACTTCAACCCTACACCACGACCAGATCCTTAAGATCAAGCACCCAAGACCTCCTTAAGGTAACCAAATTTAACAATGAGGCAGGTAATCTGTTTACAGCCACTAAATATCTAAAATTTCGAACTCCCTTCCTGCCCATATAACAGGTAACAACTCCTCAACCAAATTCAAGAAACTACTCAAAATACACTTCCTGAATAACAGACTGTGCTCCTGTACCATCCCTGGCTAGTAATTCATTATTTTTTCTATTATCAACTAGATTCATAGTTTAACTACAGGCATTTATTGTCCATAAGTTCAGATGTAAAGTCTCATCTTAGACAGGAAGACTAACTGTTCATCCAAATTCTCCAAGGTGTAAGAAATGTGTCTCATTATGTTGTCAAATGTACCTTTTTGTTATACTTATTGTCTTATCTGTTAACTATAAAATTGTTATGAAGCTTTTCTCCCCTGGCCTCCACTGAAAATGGACATATATCCAGTTGGACTCTCCTGGTTAACAAATGTAAAATAAAATAAAATAAATAATAAAAGATTAGTTGGTTCTTGATTAGCTAGTTTTCAATAGATTTGAAGGATTTGTGGGTAAGGACATTGAGATCTAAGAGGTTGTCAGCTATAGTGATGACTGTGGAGTCATCGGCATATTGTATGAGTGACAATTGTGAGCAGGATGTATATAGGAGGGTGGTAAAGATAATAATAAAACAAACAGCCACTGAGGACGACCACGAGTAGTACGGTGAACCAAACAAATTTAATAACAAAAATGACTTTCACCAGTACAATGCTGGCTTCTTCAGAGTCATTTTTACACCCACAATAAACACATTTATAACAAATGCCCCATAATGATAGGCTGACACACAAATAATACAACCAATAAATATCCTGTTGTTAATAATAAAAAATCCAAATGCTTTAATATAAAAAACTAACCTAAATAATAAAAAATCATATTGTAAAAAAATACAAGCATTCATAAAAAAAACAAAAAAACAAAATAAAAAAAAAAAATATACAGTATAAATTGTTGTTTGAAATACTAAATTCATCCTACATCTAAATCTGATTTGATTTAAATTTCAAAATGGGTTTCAAAGACACACAATCATTGAGACCAGGATATCTCAAAGCATTTAACCTAAGTTGCCATTCACTTTCCAAAACAGCAACTTTGTTGACAACGTCCCCCCCTCTCAAATCTGGAGACACGATCCACAACAAAAAAACAAAAACTTATTAAAATTGGAGCATGTAGTAGTGTGCAAGTAAAGTGCATTATGTATATCTTTTTTCTTAATAGATCTAACATGCTCTGATATTCTGTCCCTTAATCTTCGGGTGGTCATACCCACATAAAATGACTCACATGACATGCAAGAGGCTACATACACAAAATTTTTACTATTACAATTACAATACCCAGGACAAGCAATAGTGTATTTGTACTCATAAACACACAGGTAAGACCCCTCACAAATAAACCTGCATGACTTACATGCCCCACATTTTCTCATGCTTGATTTGTTGTGAGGTCTAACTTCTTTTTCCAGTATAGACTTTAAGTTCTCCCCCCTACTAAAAACAATAACAGATTCAGCACCTAAGATCACCTTGTATTCATCACTTAAAAAGTACCTCCAAATATTTCTCAAACTGGCACACAATTCAGGTGCCATGTTGTTATACTTTAATACAAAAAACGTTCCAGTTTTATTATTACCAATGTTATCTAATTGAACTTTCGTGTTTAAAATTGGCATAAAATCTGTTCCCCTTTTCCTCATCACTTCTTTTTTAATTTTAAGTAAAAGTTTGAGGGGATATCCTCGTTCCAGGAATATCCCAATCAACTTAAAAATTTCCTTTCTAAACATTTCATCATCACTAACTAACCTTGATGTTCGAACCATTTGCCCCTTCACTACACCTTTTCTCTGGTGAAAGGGGTGACAACTTCCAAAATGCAACAGGGAGTTAGAATAACTCTCCTTCCTATATATAGTGCTAGAAAAACCTTCATTAGTTTTATTAATGGTTAAATCCCAAAAATTAATAACTTCATCATTCCACTCGTATGTAAATTTGAGAAAATTGGTAGTGCTGTTCAAGTAATCAACAAAATCCACCAGCGTTTTTTCTTCACCTTTCCATAAAATTAAAAGGTCATCTAAAAACCTATTGTATAACATAATGTTGTCATTAAATCTGGAGGGGAATACAAAATGCCTTTCCCATGCCAACAAAACTAGGTTAGAAAATACCGGGGCACATTTTGCTCCCATGGCCATGCCAAAAAGCTGCTGGAACACCTCACCTTCAAACAAAATAAAGTTGTTTTTTAAAACCAACTCCATAAAATCTTGAAGTAAATTGATCCGGTTTTTATCCACACTAACACTGGCATGGAGACTATCATAAAACAATTCTAAACCTATCTGGTGTGGAATAACAGAAAATAGGTTGACCACATCAATTGTTAAAAAACCAAAACAGGAATTGTTAATTTTCACTTCCCTCAATCTCTCTAAACAATGCCATGAGTTCCTCAAGATGTGTGTTGCTTCACTTACAGCAGACTTAGATAAAACATCTATGAACGCTGTAAGTGGTTCTGTCTTTGATCCCCTAGCCACTACAATTGGTCTAAACGGCAAGTTATCAGTGCCTTTATGTACTTTGGGGATACCAAAAATGGTAGGCATTGCAGGAAATTTTATAGTGAGATAGTTAAACTCAATTTCATTAATAACTCCTTGATACAACGCATCCTGTAAAAACAAATCAATTTTAGCATATGCCCTATTTACTTTGTTTATAGAGACCCTCATGTACGTTGACTCATCATTCAAAATTTCAGTCATCTTAGAAATATATTCCGTTTTAGTCATTATTTCCATACCTCCACCTTTGTCGGGTTTCATACACCTGTATTGGTTGTAGGCCCTAAAATTTCTCAACATGAGTCTCTCATTATCTGAAAGGTTGTCTTTTGCCTGAGTTTTCTGTGAACAGATCCTTCTAAAATCACACTCAACCAATTTTTCCAACAAAGTGACCTCAGCATTGGGGGGCGGAATAAATGTACTCCTTCTCTTCAAAACTTGTGTAGCTTCAATACCCATTGCCCCATCCTTATTTTCGTTTGAGAAAAAAATCTGTAAATTTAACTGTCTCATAAAAAGTTTTAAATTAATGAGCACTTGAGCAATATCCAACCTAAAATTGGGTACAAAATTAATACCCCTACTGAACAGATCAAAATGTGTGCCACAAATCTCAATGTCAGTGTAATTATAAATAAAAAAAACATGTTTTTTCAAGATCTCATGCCTCATAACAGAATGACCATCAAACAAACCAACTGTGTCAATGTCATCCTGAGTGTGTGAAGTCAAAACCTCATTGTTTACCAATACATCAATAGAATTAAGCTCACTGGTAACACCAGGTGACACATAACTATCAACAAGCTCATCCAATTCACCCACAAAATTCAAATTGTTGTAAAATGAAACATCCACAACATTAAAATCATCACAGGTTAGAGGCGTCCCCTTCAATTGCCCCCCCCCAAGGATACACAAACTGTGTATTCCTGCCCATTTGCACTCTGTTCATAAGCCTCTCGGATCTTCGTGGTCCATTCTGCTGTTCTAAAAAATCCTCATTTTGTTCAACATAGTCATTCATAAAGTCAGAATCATTAGATCTTTCTTCCGAACCACCTACTGCAGATTCAGATCCAGGTGGATAAGCACAATTATTTTTGTAATCAGTAGTGTCTCTAAATAACTTCTTTTGCTTAAGAGTCATGTTTTTATTTCCAAACGCCTCAATATTTCTCAGCGTTTTATCAAAATTTGTTTGATACTGAAAAAACAAAAGGTCACTGGTGATACTAATATTTAATTTACTAATCTTATCTTGCATTTGAGACAACTTACTGTCATTGTTACGAATGATAATGTCTAACATATCCATACCTGCATGGTTGAAAAGAGTTGTTAAATCATGAAAGGCTTCAGTACCAGCTTCAATACCCATAGGCAGTTTCCAAATGTGTAAACCTTTAGGCACTTGATTAAGTTCCTTCGATTTTTTCAAAAATAAATTGTCAAGCTGAATTGCTTTATACTTAACACACAGTTTTTCATATTGGGCAATTTGTTCCCTCAAAGTTGGAATACCAGTAGCCATCTCAACCACCTCTGCAGGTATATCTCCAAAAACCAGCGTTTGAAACCAGGAAGAAAGATCATGCTTCCATCCAATCACACCTGGTTTTGACAACGGAACAGGAGGTGCCTTGTTTGAACTGGGATTTTTTGAAACAGCTCCACTGTAAGAAGTGGAAGCATTCACTTCCTGGCCCGAATCAATAGAAATGGGTGAATGCATAGTAAAAAGTTCAACCTGAGAGTCAGTGGGGCTGACCGCCGAAACCACTCTACTCTCTCCTGCTTCTCCTGTATGAAACTTAATGTGTTTCTCAGCCACCTGGGCAAGTTCTTTTAAAACACTCTCCATCTTAAAGAATCAAAGGTGACAAGTAAGCACACCGCCCAACAAGCGAACGTCGCCAAGGCCGATAAAAACAACAACTAAAACAAAAACTCCCAAAACAGGGTAAAACCAGAAAATAATAATAAAACAAACAACCACTGAGGATGACCATGAGTAGTACGGTGAACCAAACAAATTTAATAACAAAAATGACTTAGCGCTTTCACTAGTACAATGCTGGCTTCTTCAGAGTCATTTTTACACTCACAATAAACACATTTATAACAAATGCCCCATAATGATAGGCTGACTTCACAAATACAACAACCAATAAATGTCCTGTTCTAGCGTTTAAATAATCCAAATGTTGACTTAAACATAAACTAACCTAAATAATAAAAATTCATATTGTGTCAAAAATACAACAAACATTCATAAAAAACAACACAAAATACTTTGTTAAAAAATGCATACACAGTATAAATTGTTGTTTGAAATATTAAATTCATCCTACATCTAAATCTGATTTGATTTAAATTTCAAAATAGGTTTCAAAGACACACAGTCATTGAGACCAGGATATCTCAAGGCATTTAACCTAAGTTGCCATTCAGTTTCCAAAACAGCAACTTTGTTGACAACGTCCCCCCTCTCTCAAATCTAGAGACATGATCCACAACAAAAAACAAAAACTTATTAAAATTGGAGCATGTAGTAGTGTGCAAGTAAAGTGCATTATGTATATCTTTTTTCTTAATAGATCTAACATGCTCTGATATTCTGTCCCTTAATCTTCGGGTGGTCATACCCACATAAAATGCCTCACATGACATGCAAGAGGCTACATACACTAAATTTTTACTATTACAATTACAATACCCAGGACAAGCAATAGTGTATTTGTACTCATAAACACACAGGTAAGACCCCTCACAAATAAACCTGCACGACTTACATGCCCCACATTTTCTCATGCTTGATTTGTTGTGAGGTCTAACTTCTTTTTCCAGTATAGACTTTAAGTTCTCCCCCTACTAAAAAACAATAACAGGTTCAGCACCTAAGATCACCTTGTTTTCATCACTTAAAAAGTACCTCCAAATATTTCTCAAACTGGCACACAATTCAGGTGCCATTGGATTATTTAAATGCTAGAACAGGACATTTATTGGTTGTTGTATTTGTGAAGTCAGCCTATCATTATGGGGCATTTGTTATAAATGTGTTTATTGTGAGTGTAAAAATGACTCTGAAGAAGCCAGCATTGTACTGGTGAAAGCGCTAAGTCATTTTTGTTATTAAATTTGTTTGATTCACCGTACTACTCATGGTCGTCCTCAGTGGCTGTTTGTTTTATTATTATTTTCTGGTTTTACCCTGTTTTGGGAGGTTTTGTTTTAGGTTGGTAAAGATGTTGAATAATAGTGGTCCAAGTACTGAACCTTGAGGGACTCCCATCTTGAGTATTCTTATTTAAATTTCATATCTTGGGATATCTGACATGGTTTTAAACAGAGATGAGAAGAAGCAACTACATACAAAATCAGACTGACAGTCATTAGTGCATGCCTGTAAGATGCAAGGTGGAAACATATTCAAAAGAATCATCATGTATAATATATGGGAGCATATTCAAAATAATCATCCTATATAAAATATGGGTATAATAGTTTTTTTAATCAGAATGGCTGCTTTGTGAATATCAGCATGGAAAGTAAATTGCCTTACACATGGATAAAAAGCAAAGCATACTGCGGTATATTAAGAAGTGTTGGGTGCAAATAGTAATGTTACAGGAGATGCAGTTGGATATAAATGGGCATGCCAATTTGACAAAGAAAGGCTTTCAGGGTGGACATTCAAAAGAATATCAGGGACAAAGGAAAATGGGAGGAATAATAATACTAATTGCTAGACAGGCTCCGTAAGCGATAGAAGAAGAAAACAAGAACAATAATCCTAACTTTTTGTAGTAAGGGATTACTGGGAATGGAGGAGGATAACTCTGACATGTATTTTTATTTTACCTAAAACTACTATTATGGAATGTAAGAGCCTTTTTTAGAAATAATAAGCTTTCAGCAGGGAATATTATTTTTGGGTGAAGACTGAAACCTGATATGCAATACTTAGGGTGTGTTATGGGGTTTAGAAGGAAAAATATAACAAAAAGGGTATATTTCTGAAGATGTACAAATTGGCACAGGAAAGAAAACTACTCTCTTTGTTTAGAACACAGTTTATTAAATCACAGTGTTTAGTGCTTTCGTCTTTGATCATTCAGAGACTTCCTCAGAACATAAAACTAATATAAAAACAACTTTTAAAAGATATGAAGAACACACCCCCTTGCACAGAACCAATGAACAATAACAAAAGCTAATTAACAATTAAATTTTAAAGACACCATAGCTAAAACTACTATTGCTAAAAAAATGCTTCAACTAAAGTCTTACATGGAGATCACCAGTATATGACACATTTATATAAATACGTACACATCTTAAATAAATGTAAAAAAATATAAAAAATACTAGTAAATGAATATTACGAATATAATGTAAATATATTATGAAAAAAATTCTTAAATATGTGTCGTGTATATATATATATGTATATATATATATATATATATATATATATATATATATATATATATATATATATATGTGTGTGTGTGCCCATCTGTATATATCATTATATCATGACAACCAACTGAAAAAATATTTTTGTTAATATTTTTTAATAATGAAATGATTAAAATCGATTAAAATTGTTTGAATATAACCTTGCCATCTTGTAAACTAAATATATATATATATATATATATATATATATATATATATATATATATATATATATATATATTCTACCTATCCAAAGCTTTTAACTTCAAAAAACATGAAATAGAAAGGGAATAATTAATACCAGGACATCACATGGCATTTACTCTAAACTGCTATAAAGCTTCCAATCGTTCTAAATGTAATGTCCACAGACCACCCCTGATGTCCACATCAAGGACTTCTATAACAGTAAATTTAAAAAAAATGGCCATTAAACTCCATACAATGCTTGGCTAAAACATTTATGTCCTTCTTTAACCTAATATCCCTCAAATGTTCATAAATACAACTTTTCAATTTCTTCTCAGTTTTACCAATAGAAAAACATGGATACACCATGCAAAAAGCACAATAAATTACCCTTTCTGTATGACAGGTACATTTCTTATTTAATTTCACCACTACATTATTTATACTGAATGAGGAACCTTCTAAAATATAAGAGCAATCGTTACAATAACCACATTTTTTTCATAAGACCTGTAGGGGGCCCTTTGTAATTATTCTCTAAAATGTTCTTAAGACACCTACCTCTGCGATACACAGTATTAAGTTTTTCGCCAACACATTGCCTGATGTCTTTATTACTGGAAACAATAACCCAATTTTTAAATAATACATTAGCAATCTGTTTACTAGTCTTATTGAATGATGTAATAAAAGCACACTAAAAATGATCATTTCTCACCATAAAATTATCATTCAAAGTCACATTATTATTTACACTAACATCACTGTCAAAAGAGTGCCCTATAATGACCATATCCGACTGAGAACATGAAAGCAGAGGTCTGAAGTGGCCCCTCTCTCTTTTATTGATCACCTCTACCATAACCTCATTAATCAAATTACTAGGATACCCTCTTTTCAGGAACACATTTTTAAGTAGTTCACATTCGTTCAAAAAAGCTTCAAATAAAGTCACTATACATGCAACTCAAATTGACCCTTTACAACAGCCTTTTTCTGCTTATAAGGATGTGAACTGTCAAAGTGTAAGAAACTGTTAGAATATGTTTCCTTTCTAAAAATTTTATATCTAAAAACTTTTAAAGAGGCATTCTTAACTAATTTGATATCTAAATAAGAAATCTCATCATAACCAATATTATGTGAAAACTTCACAAAGGTATTGGAATCAGTGTCCTCGGTCCCATGCCACAAAATAAAAATATCATCCAAAAAACAAATATAAACCCTACAGTGCATATTAAACCCTACAGTGCATATAATAAGGAGAAATTAACAGATATTTCTTCTCCCACTGTAGCATAACTATATTCCCATACAATCCACCACAAGCAGAGCCCATAGCCACACCTTCTATTTGGAGAAAAAAGTCATTCTCAAAAAGTATATAATTATTATTTAAAACTATCTCCAATAAATGTTCAGACAAGTTAATTGTACATTGCCATACCCCTTTCTCAACCAAGCACTCACAAAACCACTCAAGACCTAAAGTATGAGGTATAACAGTATATAGATCTTTCACGTCAACTGTGATGAAAGTGCCAGAATATGAATAATCAAGTCTGTTAATCCTGTTGAGAAAATCCCATGTGTCTTTACACAAATTTAGTTCACCGGACACTAAAGATTTCAGATATGCGAAGCCATGTATGTCAAACATACACAATAATTATTTATGAAAAATGGAAGTCGCTACTAAATCAGTGGGAAACTGCCATAAATAAAGCCACTTTGGGACTAATTTAAGTTTCAAACACTCTTTAAACTATAAATTATCCAATTGGAGCTTTTTAATTTTTAGTAATAAATAGTCAGTTTTCTGTAGGTTGTCTAAATAACTTGCCGTATGTATGGGCAGATCAGTGGAAAAATCTAAGTAGAGAGGCAACAAAGATGGACAAAAGAATTATTGATGATGGTGCTCATGAAAGCAATTTGAGTATAATCGAATGTCCAAAAGTATTGAGAACCAATTAAATAATATTAAAAATAGAAAATTAAAAAAGATTGATAGAGACAGGGCTGAATATAACAACACTGCCTACCCTGAACCCCCTAGATCTCAAAGTTGGGGTGAGAATTCGAACCACAATATGAGGAATGTTGACACTAACCAGGAGATTTTTTTTAGATGAAGAGGAATTTCCCCCAGGACTTCTCTGGATACAATGCAACCTGTTCCATGGAGACCCAGTAAATTCATTACAGCTCCTGTGGAGAAGGAATTTTTAACTAAAGGTGTCCCTGTAGATGAGATGGTGGTGGCAGCAGCCACCAAGAAGGAGTTGTCGGAGACCTCCTCTTCTGTCCATCCTCCAAACAAAGAGTCATGGACTATGGACTGATATGGAAAGTATGCCTTTTCTTCAGTGGCATTTATACTGTGGTCACTGAACTACCTAACCCATTTCACGAGACTACAATGAGATCTCCTGAAGGAGCTAGGAGATATTCTTCAGGGTACTGTAACTTCGGGGATTGTAGAGAAAGTTTCCTCTTAGCTCTCCACCCTCAACTCAGTTATTAACTCCTCCATGCAACTGATTTTATATGCTGTTGATGGAGTGAGCAGGGCTGCAGGTACAGGAATTTCCTTAAGGAGGCATTCCTGGATGCATTTATGTAATTTTGCTGAACCTTTCAAGTCTTCCTTCACTAATATGCCCTTTGATGGCTCGTCCCTGTTCGGGCCTAAAGTGAAAGAAACCTTGACCAGGTGTGAACAGGAATGGAAAACCTTATCTGCTGTAGGAGTCCATTTTTCCATTCCCACTAGACCTTATCCCAAAGGTCAGACAGGTGGAAAAATGTGGTTCCGCAAATCCCCGAAAAGTTTTTCCGACACATGTGGTGACACTTCCCCCAGGGGCAGAGAGGGAAGCAACAATGGAAGATGTGGACCTAGCAGCAGAAGGGGTCTGCAGAATCAGGGTGACAGAGATATGTTCTCTGCCAGGCCCTTCCAGCGCTCCTGAAAGGAGGCCCATCTGTCCACCTCTGGAAACAGTCGGGGGACGCATGTTGCTGTACCCAAATGCCCGGCTAACAATAACTCAAGACAAATGGGTCCAAACTATAATTTCCAGAGGTTATTGCATACCCTTTTTCACCCCCTTCCAGTAAATCAGTCCTTTCCAGATGTCCCACCTGGTCAGAGAGGTCATGCAACATTAGAGATACACAAGTTGCTAAGAAAAAGAGTCATCCAACATGTCCCTGCAGACCAAATTGTTTCCGGAACCTACTCAAGGTTCTTTTTAGTTCCAAAAAGAAAGGGGACTGGAAACCCATTTTGGATCTCAGCAGATTGTACAGGTCTGTAAAAAAATCAAAATTTTGGATGGTAACACTGCAGTCAATATTCCCCTTTCTGGGGAGAGACAATTGGATGTGCTCGATAGATCACCAGGATGCATACTGTCACATAAAGATGGACAGGCGATCCAGGTGATGCTTGCACTTTTGGTTGGGAGCCAGTCATTACCAATTTTGGGCCTTGCCCTTTGGTCTCACTACAGACCCCAGAGTGTTCACCAAATGTATAGCAGTGGTTATGGCTCACTTGAGAAGTCTAGGATTCCATGTGTTTCCATACCTAGATTACTGACTCCTGACTGCCACCATCTGCCTTGTTGCCTTCACAGCATATTACTTTCTTAGGCACAGAGTTAGACTCAGAAGAGATGGTGGCCAAACTTACCTCCGAAAGAAAACCACCGTCAAATCAGGAGCTTGTTATCAAAGAGAACAGTTCAAGCAAGGCTTGTTTTACAGGTTCTGGACACCATGGCAGCAGCAATTCTCCTAGTACCTCTAGCACATATGCACATGAGGATCCTTCAATGGCTACTCTTCCCCCAATGGTCGATGCAAGATCTACCACTGTCACATTGGATATTTATCACACAGTCATGCAAGAAGAATCTTCTCTGGTGGTTTCACATGAATCAGCTGTTCTTGGGTCGCCCTTTTGTTTTCCCACAACCAACTGCTGTACTGACCACGGACACTTCCCAGATTGGGGGGGCATTATCTGGGAAAGACTGTCCAAGGCTTATGGCAAGAACATGAGAACCACTTGCATATCAATGTCCTAGAGATGAGAGCAGTGCTTTATGCATTGCAGGCATTCCAGGACTCTCTCCCGATAGGAACTATTGCAATTCAAACAGACAACATGTCAGTAGTGTGGCATATAAACAAACAAGGAGGAACCAAATCATACCCCCTATGTCAAAAGGCACTATGGGTTTGGCAATGGGCTGTCTCATCTCAACGTTTTCTGATAGCAATGCACATCCCAGGAAGATCCAACGTGATAGCGGACAGACTCAGCAGATTGATTCTGTTGCCTCACTAGTGGTCCCTGAAACAAGAAGTTGTGGAAGAGATCTTCCTAAAATGGGGCCAGCCTTGCTGCAACCTTTTCACCAAGTCCATCAACGCCAAGTGCAGCAGCTACTTCACCCTCATTTCCCCTCCGGGGAAGTTGCCAAGGGATGCACTCATACAGTATTGTCCCCCGGGTCTTCTTTATGTCTTTCCACCCTTCCCCTTGATACCCAAAGTACTTCAGAAAACCAGCACATTGAACAACACCTTGATACTCATTGCACCTTATTGGACTTGACAAATTTGATTCACCATTCTTCAAACTCATCTTCTGAAGGAATAGTGGCTTCTGGACCCAGTCCCAGACCTTTTGACCCACTCATCGGGAATTTTCCAGCTGTCAATCCAGACCCTAAAGTTGACAGCATGGTTGCTCCAATTCCACAAATAGCCAGGTGTTTTGATTTTTCCCCTGCTGTGAAGCATATTTTGATTTCTTACCACAAACCATTGACGAGGAAACTGTATTCCAGTAAATGGAAAAGATTCTTATACTGGGCTGTTAAGCACTATATAGAACTCTTTACAGCTCCTATCGCAGCAGTTCTGGAATTTCTTTCCAATCTTTTTGAAGAGGGAGCAGCAGCAGCTTCCATCAGAGTACACCTAGCAGCTATATCTAATACCAGGGTAATGGGAATATCCATCATGTCCCACAAACTATGCAAGGCCTTTTTGAAAGGTGCCTTCCTACTAAGACCCCCAATCAGAGAACCTCCAGCCGTTTGGGACCTGAATTTTGTTCTAACTACCTTAATCTTACCACCTTTCAAACCCGCATCATCATGTGATTTTAAGTTTTTGTCATGGAAAACTCTTTTCTTGGTAACCATTACCTCTGCCAGATGAGTGTCAGAGCTCCATGCCCTGTCTATAAGACCTCCATATATGGTGTTCCACAGAGACAGAGTTTCCTTCAGAACTAATCCCTCCTTCTTGCCAAAGATCTGTTCAGAGAGCAATTTGAATCAGTCTATTGAGTTGCCAGCATTCTTTCACAACTATAGCAACAAGGCAGAATATAAGTTACATCTATTAGATGTACATAGACAGTTACACATCTGTTTACACAGGACCAAAGATTTTGGAAAATCAGATCAAATTTTTGTTTCCTTTTTGGACAAAAGGAAAGGCTTGCCTGTTTCTAAAGTGACTGTCAAAATGGCTTACAGAGTGCATTTCCGTCTCATACAGCAATAATAACGGACAACTGTCAGGCAGAGTGACAGGACATTCCACAAGAGCAGTTGCAACTTCCTCTGCCTTTCAAGCTAAACTTCCTATGGACTCTATCTGTGCAGCTGCTACTTGGGCGACACCTCATACTTTTATTACTCATTACAAAGTAGACGTGGCTTCTCGGAACAGCTATTCCTTTGGGTCCACTGTATTGAAGAGTCTGTTTTCCTGAGCCACCCAAGGATGAAGGTGCTAGGGACACTGCCCCAACCAGAAAAAATGAAGGCGGTTCCATATTTTCCCAACAAAGTTAGTAAATAGAGAGTCTCCTGCTGAGTTATTAGAAAAAGAAGTTTGCATCATCATTTTGTTTGTTGAGCGTAGCTTTTTCAGGTTGCAATATGGTGTTATGAGGGTTGAGAGAATAGGGGTATTGTTTGGTTGATAAAGGACCTTATGGGCAATAATAAGTTGGTTGAATTGTAGAAGGTGAGGTAACTCAAGCCAGCCTAGTTGTTTTAGGTTTAGACAGAGATGAGTTCTATATGGTGAGTTGGTGGCAAATCTGGCAATGTTATTATATGATCTAGCCAGTCTGTTAAGATTGTTTTGGGACAAGTTAGTATAGATGGGGGAGGCATATAATAGGGTAGAGATTAAGTGAGTTCTTGCTATTGTAGTTCTGGCTAAAGGTGTTAGAAATTGTTTAATTCTATACAAGGATCCAAGTTTTTTGTTGGTAGATTTTATTGTGGTGTTTATGTGAGTGTTAAATTTAAGTTGATTATCTATTGTGATTCCTAAGAGTTTGGTAGTAGTGTCTGGAGAAATAATGGTACCATTGTTTGATTCCAAAGTAAAGTGCAGAGGGGGAGATGAGTGTGAGGGTGTAAACAGCAATAATTTGGTTTTTTTTGGGTTGAGGAGAAGACAATGGTTAGAGAACCATTTTTCTATTGTGGAGAAAGATTTTTGTGTGAAAGAATGCAGTTCAGTTTGGAATGATGCAGAACAAATAATTGTGGAGTCGTCGGCGTATTGAATGCAGGTAGAGAAGGGAATAGAGAGATGAAGGTCATTGATAAAAATGGAGAATAGAAGTGGGCCTAAGATAGAGCCTTGTGGGACACCTAAGGAAGTAGGAAGGAGTTCAGAAAGATGATTCTGCCAGAGAACTGCTTGTTTACGATTATCCAGGTAGGATGTAAACCAGCTCAAGGAAGATTTATCAAGAGATAGGGACTTCAGAAGGTGGAGAAGAAGTTTATGGTTGACCATATCAAGGCTTTAGAAAGATCTACAAAGAGTGCAGACGACAGGAAATTATTGTTTCTATTTGTGTTGATACAGTTGGTAAAAGAAAGCAGAGCTGTGGTAGTACTGTGGTAAGGACGAAAGCCATGTTGACAGTATGCTAAGAGATTGTGGTGGAGTAGGTGGGTAATTAATTGTTTATGGATGCATTTTTCCATTATTTTAGCAAGTGGAGACAGAAGAGCTATGGGACGGTAGTTTGAGTATTCAGTAGAATCACCACCTTTGTGAAGGGGAATAATATGTGAGATTTTCCAGATTGATGGAATAGTGCATTCTTTAATTGTTCTGTTAATCAATATAGAGATTGGGTAAGCAATGGCTGAGGCTCCTAGTTGTAGGTATTCCTCGGGTAATTTGTCAGCTGAGGGGTAGAAGGTTTAAGTTTTGAAGTAAGGAGAGGATGAAGGAGGTAGATATTGGTTCTAGGTGGAAAGGAGGGGGGGTGGGGCTTGTAGCGGGCAAATTGGCAGTGTCAGGATTTTGTTGATTAGCTAAGTTTTGCACAGCTGTAGTAAAGAAGGTATTGAAGGCATTTGCTATTTTGTAGGGTCATCAGAGTTGGTGCTAAGTGGAGCTGGTGTGTCTACTTTACCAGGGGATATAAGCCTGTTAATAGAGGTCCAGAACTTCTGTGGTTGTTGAAGGAAGATTGTTGGAGTTGGATATAGAAGTTTTTCTTGTCCTGTAGGATTGCTTTTTTAGTTATATTTCTTTGTTGCCTGAAATTTTGCTGATCAGTTATGAGTTTTGTGGTACGCCATTTGGTCCAAGATTTATTCCTGGAAAGGATTAGCTTTTTAGTCTGACTTGTGAGCCATGCTGCTGGTTTATTTTTCACTCTTATGGTACGAATTGGGGCATGATGATCTAGGATTGTTAAGAAGGTATTATTGAAGTAGGATACTGCTTCATTTATTGGAAGGGACTTAAGGGGTTCCCATTTACAATGTTTAAGTTCAGTTAGGAACAGTTCCTGGTCAAAGTGTTTTTTACTGCGTATAGTTCTAACAGGGGGAGAAATGTTAACATTTGTTTTGTGTCTGATTATATATATTAGAGAGTGATCGCTAAGGTCATCAGGTAGGGTTCCTGTTTTATATTTTGTATTTGTATATATGTATATTGTTCATAGGCTCATAGGTTGGTACTAGGCTATTGGCCCTAGGGCCTATATAAGCCTAGCCATAACAATTTCCTGGCTATTTCTTCCCACAGTATTTACTTTCCTGGACTCCCATCTAGCAGGGTGACTGACGTGATCCCGGGGGGGGGGGGTTAGTTTCCTATCTCTCATCCAATCATCAAGGTTCTTTTTGAAGAGGGCCAAAGAGACGCTCTGCTTGACATGTATGGGCAGTCTGTTCCTGAGTCTGGGGAGTCTCTGTGTCAGGAACCTATCCCTCCAACATGTTTTGTTCATTGTGATGACAAGGTTTAGATCTCTGGAGCATGTGTCTCTGAGGGATTGGGATTTCTTTAAGTGTAGCATGTCCAACAGCTCTGGGCTTGACATGGCCTTGTATGTTAAGCAGAGATCGCATCTGAGTAGACGATATTTGACAAAGTATAGGTGGAGTTTTTTTAGACGGCCAGCATAGGGCATCTGCTTTAGGCCTGTGATTGTTTTAGTGAGGCATTTCTTTGGCCTTTCCAGTTGTTGCAGATGTCTTGAGCGGTACATACCAAACAGGGCATTGTATTCTATAATGGGTCTAATGAGGGATGAGTGCAGTGGGACAATGACCTTCTTTTTTTCTTGATGAAAACCCTTAGTGATGAGGTGTGCCACATAAAAGGATTTCCTGACTGTTGTGGCAATGTGGTTATCAAAGGTGAGACCACTGTCCACCTGTGTCCCTAAGTCTCTCATCACACTTTCGGTGTTTAGTGTACTGCCACCTGTGTGGCAATTAATGGGTACATGTTTTTTCCCAAAGGGGATAACTATATATTTCTTGGCATTGAGCTTGAGCCCATGGCTCTGGCACCAAGCATCTGTTTCTGTAAGGCCCTTTTGTAGAATATCCACATCATTTGGGGATTCAATAATGGCTTCCAGTTTGCAGTTATCTGTGAACTTTGTTAGCCATAGTCCCTTAGTGTTGCCCTGTACTTCAGAGAAGTAGATGCCAAACAAGAGGTGTCCCAGGACTGAACCCTGAGGTACTCCACTTGTCACTTGTCTGGAGCTGGATTTGGATTCGGCTACTTTTACAGTGTGGGTTCTGTCAGTAAGCCAGTTGGCAACCCATCAAGTGACGTAGGGATTAATGCTCAGTTTAGTAAGTTTATCTATGATTCCAGAATGGGGGATGGTGTCAAAGGCCTTGGCGAGGTCCAGATAGGCTGTGTGGCCTTACCCTTGTCCACAGCTCTGGAGATTGATTCGAAGCAGTCAATCAGATTCAGGAGACAAGATCGGCCCTTCATGAGCCCAAACTGCATGGGGTTCAGTGTTTGAAGGTTGCCAGTGTCTTTGTTTATAAGTTCCATGATAATGTGTTCCATGACCTTGCAGATCAGGCTCGTCAGACTGATGGGGCGGTAGTTCCCAGGATCCAAGGTAGATCCCCCCTTGTGGAGTAGGATAACTGTAGCTGTACACCACTCAGTGGGCACGAAGCCTGAGGTGAGGCTATGATTAAATACGACACTTGGGTGAGGTGTCAGTTCATTTTGTAGTTCATGTAGTACACAGCCTGGGATGTAGTCTGGTCCCATGGATGCTGTGTTCTTAGCTTTGGAGAATGCGTTTTTTACCTGTGTGGCCGTTATTATCAGAATTTGGCAATCTTTTGGTATTGAGATGAGCCCTTTAGGGAGTGAGAGGGGAGTGAAGTTTGCACTGAATCAATCTGCCAGGATATTGGCAATATCCTTGGGATCAGTATATTTAATGCCATTCTGTTGTAGCTCAGAGCAGACCTGAGCATTGCCATTTAGATTCTTGACATTTTGGCAATATTTCGGTACTGAGATGAGTCCTTTAGGGGGTGAGAGCAGGGTGACGTTTGCACTGAATCAATCTGCCAGGATATTAGCAATATCCTTGGGATCAGTATATTTAATGCCATTCTGTTGTAGCTCAGAGCAGATATGAGCATTGCCATTTACATTCTTGACATAGCTATAGAATGCCTTGTGGTTGTCTTTGGAATCTTTGGCAATTTTATTTTCGTAACTAGCTTTGGAGGATTTTATGAGGGATCTCAGCTTCTTATTGAGGCTGCTAAGGGAGTTTTTTGCATCCTGGGTTTTTCCTCTTTTCTGCAACAGTTTCTTCCTTTTGTTGCAAAGTTTGTTTCTGGCAAGAGACCACCAGATTGGCTTCCTTTTTTTTGGAGGAGAGCATCTTGGTTCTATTGGGGATGGCACGATTCATGCATGAGTGGATGTGCTCATACAGTGCTTTAATGTAGGATTCAGCCATCAAACTTTCAGTTCCCGTCTGCATGGGTGTCATGAAGTTTGTCACTTCTGACTTGAGTAGCAAAAAGTTGGCTTTGGAGAAGTTTTTTACAGAGGTTTCCTTACTGGATGGTGGGGGTGGGATGTAGATGTCAAGGGTGATTAGCTTATGGTCAGACCTGACCAACGAGGGGGTGACCATAGGTGTGGAGCATCAATTTCCCATGTTGGTAATGACCAGGTCTAGGATATTGGAGCCCCTGGTGGGAATAAGGATTAGTTGATTCAGGGCATTGGAATTTATGAATTCCAAGAACCGTTGGGCAAAGGTGTTGGTACACGAGTAGTTTTCCCAGTTAATAGCAGGGTAGTTGAAATCACCCTGTATTAGGGTGTTTGGTTGTATCTTAATATTTTCCAGTATGTTCAGAAAGGTGTAGTGAAAATCTTGGGACATGGTGGGGGATCTGTATCAAGCTACACTTTGGATTGCAGTCTTACTTAGTGTTAGTTGCATATGGAGAATTTCAGACACATTGTGATGGGCAACTAGCCTGGTGTTGTGAATAGTCTCGGTGAATATGGACACTCCTCCACCTTTAGTATTTTGGTCCTGGTTTGGGGGCTGAAAATGTGTGGTAAGAGTTGTAGCCTGGTATTGCAGGGGTGCTGTCTGGAGCCTTGAACCAGGTCTCAGTTTCTGAACAGATATCAATGTTCTCCATTTTTAGGAGTGCCTCAAGAGAGTGCATTTTGAGGTTTAGACTTCTAGCATTGAGTAGCATTACCTTCAGATTTTGGATTCTTGTACCTGTTATGGTGGTGGTTTTGTCCTTTGAACTTTGCCTAAAAAAGGCACTATAGGGGTGATAAGAGCCTTAGCCAGTAACCTGAATCCCAGGGGTGATAGGTGCAGACATTCTCTGGCAAAGCATCATGTTCTGTCGATCATGTCGTCCAAGGCAGACAGATACTGGATCCCCTTTGACTGACACCAGAAGCTTAGCCAATTGTTGAAGTCAATCATTTTGTCCTTATACTGTGGTATAATTCTGGGCAAAGGCAGGATGCTACTCAGGGCTAGGGTCATACTTGCCTGGGCCACATGATCCAAGAGCTCTTCCATGTCTATTTTCATGTAGTCCAGAGAGGTAGGTTTCAAGTAATTCACTCCAACATGGACAATGACAGAGTCATATTTGTACTTGTTGTGGAGTAACTTGAGTGCATGCATTATGTGGCGGATCCTGGCACCCGACAGGCAGCTGACTGTAATTTTCTCCTTGTTCAGCCTGGTGAGTGGGACATCAGTGTGTCTGACTATAGAGTCACCTATGATTAAAGTGTTGGGTACGTTGTCTTGCCTTAGGGGCTGTTGTTGGGTGGCACACTGGTGTTGTGAGCTATGTGACACTTTAGTTGTGATGGATGTTTGTTTGCGTTTCAGCCTCAGAGGTCCTTGTTGCTTGGGCAGGTTACTGTTAAGGGCCTCCACATATGTGAGTTTAGTGTTGCTATGTGTGGGTGTTGGTGTGGGTTTAGAAGGGCTATGTGTTGCTTTAGGTGTAGTGAAGGTGTTAACCTTCTCCTCTTGACTGTCTAGCACAATCTTGGGTGGTGAGAGCTTTGCTTCCAGTTTGGTATGTAAGTGCATCTCTCACAGGTTGTAGTGTTGGGTGGTAGGAGGAGAGGGTTGTCTGTGTACATGAGGCAATTGCTGCATTGCCCCAGTATGCCCAGATTCTCCAGGTGGACAGGAGAAATCACCGGAAGCTGACCCTTGGACATGCCTGGTTTAGTGCTTTTTTTTTGTAAAGTACAAGAGCTATTTTCCCTTACCTTAGCAAGGTACTTTGCAATTATAGGCTGTTTAGTGCCTGCAATTAATTTCTCCTTATTAACAAGGAGACGTGAGTGCTTGTATCAGTTTAAGACTTCCTAGTGCTTTCCAGCAGGTTTTAAAGCAAGTGCTAGTCACAGGGATGCTTAAAGGTAAGAGGAAAAACATGGTTTATTCTAAACACTGCAGTGTGCACTACAAGAGTTAGATGTGAAAGTAGGTAACTTAAGTTTTACCTGTCTAAAAAGTTAAGTTTTAGTGGAGAGTCACTATTTCTAAAGCAGCAAGATAGATTGAAAGGGGGTGGTCACTTTTGTATTCTGGTACTATGGAATACAGTAGGATGGCCAATAAATTTAAATAGTTGAAGGGGAGTGATTTCACAAAATGATAATTTTGTGCTTACTCACACACTCCAATAAAAACAGAGAGGAAATGAGATATATAGTCAAATTAACATAAGGGGAAGGCAACTAGAAAGACAGTGGTGTTTAAGAACACTACAGTAACTGGGTGGGAGGGGAGGGAATAAAATTCTGCCCGACTCACAAGAGACAGAGCTGTGGTCTCTTTTTAAGTTTTAATATGCAGTTAAAAGCAGAATACATTTAAAACACAAGGTAAATAAAACAAATCACAGTATTCAAAATAGAAAAAGGCAATAAAGTAATACAACAAATAATAAGCAAACTAACCTTTCCCTCACAGAAAAGTGTAGCAGAGTCTGGGTATATATACAGGTAATACAGGTGCTTTCACTTGCAAACAAGATCTGGGGATATTCCATATGCATCATGGGATAGAGGGGGCTAGCCTCGAGCCAGTCGAAGCTGTAGAGCTTTTGTATTAGGTTGAGTCGCAACCGATGCTTGGTTCCGAATCCAACCAACAAGAATAAAGGCGAGATGGAAAACAAACTTGGAATGTTATCGGAAGTACATAACTTCTTATTCAATTCTTCTTGTTATACACACTGTAGGGTTTATATTCATTTTTTGGATGATATTTTTATTTTTTGGGATGGCCCGAGGACACTATTAGTGAATTTTTGGAGTACATTAATGGTTCCACTACCTTTCTGAAGTTTTCATATAAGATTAGTTATGATGAGATTTCTTATTTAGATGTCAAATTAGTTAAGAATGCCTCTTTAAAAGTTTTTAGATCTGAAATTTTTAGAAAGGAAACATATTCTAACAGTTTCTTACACTTTGACAGTTCACATCCTTGCAAGCAGAAAAAGGCTGTTGTAAAGGGTCAATTTGTAAGAGCCGCACATATGGTTACTTTATTTGAAGCCTTTTGGGATGAATGTGAACTACTTAAGAGTATGTTCCTGAAAAGAGGGTATCCTAATAATTTGATTAATGAGGTTATGGTAGAGGTAATCAATAAAAGAGAAAGGGGCCACTTCAGCTCTCTGCTTTCATGTTCTCAGTTGGATATGGTCATTATAGGGCACTCTTTTGACAGTGATGTTAGTGTAAATAATAATGTGACTTTGAATGATAATTTTATGGTGAGACATGATCATTTTTAGTGTGCTTTTTTTACATCATTCAATAAGACTAGTAAATGGATTGCTAATGCATTATTTAAAAATTTGGTTATTGTTTCCAGTAATAAAGACATCAGGCAATGTGTTGGCGAAAAACCTAATACTGTGTATCGCAGAGGTAGGTGTCTTAAGAACATTTTAGAGAATGATTACAAAGGGCCCCCTACAGGTCTTATTAAAAAAATGTGGTTATTGTAACGATTGCTCTTATATTTTAGAAGGTTCCTCATTCAGTATAAATAATGTAGTAGTGAAATTAAATAAGAAATGTACCTGTCATACAGAAAGGGTCATTTACTGTGTTTTTGTATGGTGTGTCCGTGTTTTCATATTGGTAAAAACTGAGAGGAGATTGAAAAGTCAGATTTATGAACATTTGAGGGATATTAGGTTAAAGAAGGACACAAATGCTTTAGGCAAGCATTGTATGGAGTTTAATGGCCATTTTTTTAAAAAATTACTGTTATAGAAGTCTTTGATGTGGACGTCTAAGTTGGCCCGTGAACATTACATTTAGAAAGACTGGAAGCTTTATGGCAGCTTAGAGTAAATACCATACATTGGCCTGGTATTAATGATTCCCTTTCTATTTCATGGTTTTTGAAGTTAAAAGCTTTGGAGAGGTAGATTACATATATATATATATATATATATATATATATATATATATATATATATTTAGTTTACAAAATGGCAAGGTTATATTCAAACTATTTTAATCAATTTTAATCATTTCATTGTTAAAAAAATATTAACAAAAATATTTTGTGAGTAGGTTGTCATGATATATACAGATGGACACACACACACATACACACACACACACACACACACACACATATATATATATATATATATATATATATATATATATATATATATACACAAAACACATATTTAATAAATTTTTCATAATATATTTGCATTATATTCGTAATATTCTTTTACTAGTATTTTTTATATTTTTTACATTTATTTAAGATGTGTACATATTTATATAAATGTGTCATATACTGGTGATCTCCATGTATGACTTTAGTTGAAGCATTTTTTAGCAATGGTAGTTTTTAGCTATGCTCTCTTTACAATTTCATTGTTAATTAGCTTTTGTTATTGTCCATTGGTTCTGTGCAAGGGGGTGTGTTCTTCATATCTTTTAAAAGATGTTTTTATACTACTTTTATGTTCTGAGTAAGTCTCTGAATGATCAGAGATGAAAGCGCTAAACATTGTGTTTTAATAAACTGTGTTCTAAACAAATTTAAACAAAGAGCGCGGTTTTCTTTCCTGTGTCCAGTTCTACAATTTGGTTTACTTGTTCGTGGTATATTTCTGAAGACTTAGATGTGAATGTTTTGGTAAAGTGGATGTGAATTCAGTAGCAGGAACTCAGACAGAATCTACACATTATTCCCCAATGTATAATAGCTGCTCTAGACTGGATAGATATTATATTTCATGGAGACATCCAAGATGGCTGCATACAAATCAGCAGCTTAATTTCTGCTCTCCTTCTTTTAAATAAACTGAGAAATAAGGGCTACTGAAATTGTCAACTTGGTTAACATTCATTGTCTAACTAATAGGTTAACCTGCCTGCATACCAGCAAAGAAGAAATTTAGTGAATCTGAAAGAAAATCAACCTGAAAGGGTAAAGAGAAAACACTGGCTCAGAAGAATTATGTAGCTTTTTCAGAAAAAAAGCAGTTCAAGATTCAGCTTTAGTGCAAAAAAAATGGCTTCCAGTAATTTAGTGAAAAAAAAATCAAATGTACTCAGAGGTGATTTTATTTTATTTTTATTTACTCAACATGTGTTTACTGGGAAAGTCCAATTTGGAATGAGCCAATTTTCAGCTGAGGCCTGGGGAGAAATGCTCCAGATGAATGTCATTGTAAGAGGAAATTGGAGCACCTGGAGGAAACCCACATGAATGCAGGGAGGACAAGCAGACTCGGCACAGAAGGCACCCCGGCTGAGAATTGAACTGGAGAACCTCTTGCTATGAGGTGACAATGCAAACTCAATCTGAGGTAATTCAGAAGGAAAAGCTCTCTCAGATAAATTAAATACTGAGAGACTTCCAAGATGGTTGCACACTAATCAACAGCTTAACTTCCACTCTTCCAGTGCGAAAACAGAAACTGAGAAAAAGGAGTGCCATCGAAACTCTTTTTGGGTAAAATTCAGTTACTGGCTAGTTAGAACACTACCTGGATGCCAACAAAGAAGAAATTCAGAAAGCCTGAAAGAAAACCAACCATTAAAGGTGAAGAGAAAAAAAATGTCTGGGAATTATTCTGCAGATGTTCAGGAAAAAGCAGTTGAAGTTTCAGCTTTGGTTCAAGATGTAGCTGCCAGTAATTTAGAAGAAAAAATAAATCAAATAAACTCTTAGGTGATAAAAATAAATGAAACATTGAAGAAATATATTAACCCAAACAACAAAAGAGTAGAAAAATAGATGAACCTTTAATTAGCTGTTCAGATGAACTGATAAAATTCCAAAGATCAGAAATTGAAATGAAGAAAAAATGGGTTGAGTATGAAGCTTCTCGAGAAGAGTTGTTAGAAAAAATAGTAATGTTAGAAGATGTAATGTTAGAAGATGGTGCATGCAGGGAAAACCTGAGATTTTCTGCTGTTGTACCAGAAAGACTGGCAGGAACAGACTGTAGTAATTTTATGAAAGCACAAATAAGCAATTGGACTGGTGTTCTACAACAGGATTTATTAATTAAAAGGGCACATCGAGTGTATACTCCAAACCTGGCCATAAAGAAAACAGCCAAGCCTTATATTAGTAAAGATGCAATCATCCCAGCAAGAAGAGTGGATCCTCTCAAAACTGTGGCAGAAGGGCAGGTTATTAAAAACTGGAGGCAGCAGAGTCTTTGTAGAAAATGATTATTCATTGTACACCAAGCAGAAAAGAAATGTATGTTATGTACTAACTATAATGATAGATCTGTGTTGTTTTATTTTCATCTGGTTCAACATGTGGGATTTTAAATCTGGTCAGATCTGACCTTGGCATCTTATACCACAGTATTGATTTTGAGAGCTCGCTTCCATCTGAATTACCTCAGATTGAGTTTGCTGATTGATTCCACCTGGTCTCAACAATGTATAAAGTAATGGAGGAAGAAGGAATTTTGAAAGGAAAAAAAAATAGAGGAAAAGGCAGGTATGAGATTCAAGCTGCTGTTATCCAGCTGTCTTCTGAGTAGTGTTTCCTGGATGAACAAAGTATTTTTTAATGAGAAAATGCCCGGGAGGAAATAAAAATGTTTATCCAACAAAAAGTGAGCCAGCAAGCAGAAAGAGGCTCTGCTTTTTATTCTTCTGACATTAAGATTCATAGAGAGATTTTGCCAATGAAACTCCTCCAATGTTACAAATAAAAATGCTTGAGAGACAGAAAAAAACACAGGAGCTGGCTAAGAATCAGGAGTACTTTAGACTTGAATCAGAGTCTGGTACTGGTGTTGAACAGGAAGACCATCAACATTGAAATTAGCAAATAAGTGGGAGACTATAAAGCATCAGTGACATTTATGAAATATGGTTTTGTAAGAAAACATGCATGCAAAAGACTAGATTTTTGTTGACTTTGTTAAACCTGTAAATGTAAAGCATATACCACACTTTATGCAATTAATGTGGAGAAGGACACTAAAAGGGGGACAAGTAACTGTAAGTAAATCAATTATTTGTTCTTTTTAGTATTTGCATAAAACATTTCATGATATAAACTGCATGTTATATGTAGTAAAGCAGTATTGCGTAGTATGTAGTCAGGAGTATTTTAAATGTGGAAGAGGATTTTCAGTGGCTGTTGCATGTATTGAAAATATTAAAGTAAAGAAGTACTTTTTTGGTTTTGAGAAATATAGGTTTTACAGTTTAACAAGTGAAGAAAGTATGGACAAAACAAGTTTAATGTTAATATGCTGTGATCTTGGGCTGCTGGGGTAAGGATGGAGTGATCAGTGGATAGCACTGATTATATCATATGTAGAATTAAGATATATTTTCTTTTTCTTACAAGGGTGTAGGTCTAGATTAATGCCTTTGGCTTAAACTATAAGCAAGTGTTTTTGTAAGCAAGTAGGCTTTAAAAATAAGACAAAATAATGAAAATGCTAAGATTCTTACAACTGCAAAGATATTCCCTAGGATTCACTAAAGTCCGTGTAGGCTTCACACAGAGCCTACATGGAGTTTATGTGTTTGCGTGATGGTGTGCGGTGTAAGGCAGTGCGCAATGCATATTAATGAGGCATGCCATGCTTAAGCTACGTTTTGTGGCTCACATCAGTGTTGCTGACTGTGAAACCTCATAAGTGAACATGGATAACAGCTCTGTTTAAAGAAGAGCATTTATGGTTCACAGATTTTCGCAGAATGCCACAATGATCACCAGGGCTTTACACATAGTGAAACCTTGTCAGCAAACATGGATAGCAATTTCCTGTATGGAAGATCACCTGCGGTGTGTGGATTTGCATGTAATGCCACAATGATCACCAGAGGTTTTACAAATAGCTGTCATTGTGTTATTGCAACACATCTGCACAGAGGCCAACTTAATGAGAGGACAAATAACCAGTAGTAGGGACATATTTACCATAGATGCCACATAGAAATGTGTTAGAATGTAACACTCTCAACCTCTTAGAATGACAACTGTGGACAAAGTCATAATGATGGGGGGATAAAGGGCCAGAAATAGGGACAGATTTTTAATATTGCCCTGACAACCTTAGAAAGTTGATAGACTATATAGGCTGTACATTAGCACAAATTATTTATTTATTTTATTTTATTTAGCATTTGTTTACTGGGAAAGTCTGACTGGAACAGAGCCCATTTTCAGTGGAAGCTTGGGAAGAAACTCTCTAGACGCATGTCTTTGGACTGTGGGAGGAAACCTGAGCACCAGGAGGAAACTCACATGACTGCAGGGAGGACATGGAGACTCCACACAGAAAGAACCCCAGCTAAGAATCGAACCAGAGAGCCTCTTGCTGTGAGGCGACAATGCTAACCACTGCACCACTGTGCCACCCTTCTTTCTGAAGAGCATGAAGTTTGAAACTCAAATGCCAGTCATCAGTTTCTGACTGCACTCTGCAATGATATGCCAATGATTTGCCAGGAAAAAAATGTTATGAGGAAATTATCACAAATATGAGACAAAAACTGGGCATTCTGCACAGATCAGGACAGTTGAGTGGCATGCGCTCAAATGTATGTAATATTGAGTCACATCAGTGCAGAGATCATCCCATTGTTATGGCAGGAAGCCACATATTTGTTAAGGAAAACATCTGGACATCCTGGGAATATCTGAACAGTTGAAAGGTATGAATGTGAAGTATATGGTGCAAACAAAGTACAGTAAAGTGCACCTACAGTGTAGAGTATTGTGATATCTAATCCCTGGCATTCTGCCCTGAAGCTGTGTTAATGATCTGTAACAGGACATGGGACTGCCATGTAAAATGATCATCCAGGGTTAGTGTGTGTGTTTTGAATAGGGGCACACAGATGAATTGTAAGAATGAGCACAGGGAAAGAGTACAGATGAAACCCTAACATGTACAGCAGAGGAAGGCATGTCAATGGAAGATGGTTGTAGCAGCAACACCAAGCACATATCTATATGGTACAGTATGGACTGTACAGTGAAAATGTGTTGCCTGTCACTGTCACACAAGGTGACATAACAATGGGGAGGATGTCTGTGTGAGATAAGCATCCTAACATGAATAATGCAGAAGACATCTATAAGGGATCTGACATACAATTGAGGTAGGGTGCATATTGGGAAGCTGTGCAAAATTATATACTTGAATATGAGTGTACTGTCAGCAGAGATCTCCAGCAAGGTGGCCAAAGCTAAAGGATCATGGCAAACATTACAAGAACCATCCACAATCATGGAAATATCAGAATAATACCACCACTTATCCCACACCTCTGACATAACATACTGTATGTGATGTGGAGTGATAAAAGATGAGTCTGCACACACACACACTTGACAACCATTATGATACAGCCACACCCTAAGATGGTAATCACTCACACTGTACTGGTGTTGTAATGTCTGCAGGAGGTGTTAGGAGGGACACTGCTATATCTGTATGTGGCAGTATGATCAATAAAGGCTACTTGCCTTGTGTACATGGCATATATCTATGGTACAATCCACACTGTTAAGAATGATATGCATACCATTAATGTTTTCAAACACCTATGTGTGCAGTGTGTGCATAAGCTGAACAGGTAGCGCACATGCATCTAGTGTAACAACTCTCTAAGGCCAAGAACACTGAATCAATGGGCACAGACAATATCCTAGGATGCCATCTAAACAGCATGAAACATGACCTATCAGGACTTCTCTAACTGCTATTTAACTGCAGCTTCCATACAGGCTTTGGAGAACAGCAACCATCAACCCTCTGCACAAAGGTGGCCCATCTAAATACCCTGGAAACTAAAGAGCCATAAGTCTGACTAGTCTTATATGTAAAGCCATGGAAAGAATTATCATGGAAATAATCAATAGTGATATAGCAAACTTCCAGACATTGGACCTAACCCAGTTTGGTTTCGTCAAGGGCAGGACATACCTACTCGACCTGGTGGACTTCTTTGAGAAGGTCACCAAAAAGTTGGATGAGGGCAAAATAGTTCATATTTCCTATATTCATCTGGCCAAGCCATTTGACACAATAGCCCACTTGGGCATTGCTGATAAACTCAAGAGGTTAGGTACAAACCAGTATATCACCCTGTGGATAGACAACAGCCTCACAGACAGGACTCATGAAGTTAGAATTGGGGATTCCACCTCTACAAAGAGGTCAGTCACAAGTGGAGTCCCTCAGGGATCTGTATTTTGACTACTCCTTTTTTGGCACTTACTTTTCTGGAGTCAAGGCCAATGTCAATGGTCTCTGGCTGACTACATTTGCAGATGATTGCAAATTAGCAGCTGTCATTGAATCCCACAGTGACAGAAATGTTCTCCAGGAAGGGCTGACACAGACAAACAACTGGTGTCAGAGCCATGGACTAAAACTAAATGACAAGAAATGCATAATAGTATCCATCAGGATATCATCCATCCCTGGGTAACTATCATATTGACAACACATCCCTTAAAGTTGACCCAGTAGCTATGAGCACACACAGATAGTAATCTAGCTTTTGACAATCACATGTCTACAGTGGTGAGGAAATTATTCTATGTTGCACAGCTTATAAAGAAAAATATGGCATCTAGGTCCAAGGAAGTCACTGTACAACTGTATTCTGCATTCATCAGCCCTATAATTGAGTACACTGCCCCCTTTGATGTGTACCTTACCAGGCATATCCAACAACTGGAATGTCCACAGACGTTCCTCACTAAAAGAATATGGGGTGTAAGTAAAATGTCCTTTGCAGACCGCCTCAAGACCCTATCCCTATATTCTGTCTCCTACAGGCTTCTGAGGGGAGATCTATGCCTGGCATACAGGGAATTGTCAGACCCCACTCTGATGGACCTCCTGCATATCCAGAAAATAAACAGCACCAGACTTATCCATTCTAAAGACTTAAACCTTGCTTGTGATTTAAATAGGATCTGCTGGAGAAACAGGTTTGTATCCCAAAAACTACCCTGTCTCTGGAGCAGGCTTCCCATCCATGTGAAGCAGAGTTCCTCCCCTAACCCAATTCAAGTGCAACTTGGACAGTTGGATGGGGAACAGGAAATTCACCCCTGGTATGGCACCTATGTTTCTAATAGACACAGGCAACTTGTAAATGTTTCATCTCCCAGGCCCCTGCTTGTAAATGTTTCATCTCCCAAGCCCCTGCTTACACTTATCCAGGGTATCAGAACTTGTCAGAGATTTGGGATTCATGGCTAGGCTTAAAAAGTGCCTTGCGGTTGTTAGCCTAGTAAACATCTATGAATCTGTTAATGTGAAGTTGTTCTATTTCGCCTTCATTCTCACTGATGGGTTCAGAGCCGATCCTTGGCTCAGACTCGGCCAAATGCAAAAGCTTGAGGTCTTCAACCAGCTCGTGGCCTGCTCCCTATCCTATGATGCACTGGTGTTTCCCCCAGATCTCGTTTGCTGCTGCAACAGATCGGGTGTTCTTCAACAGCTCTGGCCAGTATAAGTTTGATATTTGATAAAAATTGATAGTTTAGCTTAGTATTTAGTTTCTAGTAGTTTAGCTTAGTAGTTAAGATAGTTTTTTTCTTCCTTCAATAACTTACTTAGCTTTAAATACTTAGAGTGTGTGTTTTTTGCTACTTGTTAATGGCCAATTTTTTTTAGGCTGTTTATTTCTAAAATTCATTTAAGTTAGAGGGTTGTTTAAATAGTGAATTCTCCCTACCCTAGAGTGTGTTTAGCTTAAGCACAGGTTTTTAGGGCAGTAGTTAGTTGTTTATACTGTGTGTGTTGTTATAATATTGTAGTAGTTAGAGCCATATATATATATATATATATATATGTATATATATATATATATATATATATATATATATATATATATATATTACTGTGTGTTACCTTTATAGTTAGGCATAATATAGTGTGTTCTTGCCTTTGTTTAACAGTTGCAATTAGTAATTGATAGTTTCTGCCATGTCTCAGTCAGAGAAAGCTAAATCTAGATTAAAAAGGTGTCCTAAATGTGGACAAAAGATGTCTATAACAGATGGCCACATAGAGTGTGTTTATTGTTTAGGTGAGGTCCACCTACAGGAGAATTGTGCCATCTGTCACTCCTTTAGTTCTCGTGTTCTTCACAAATGTAGGAGCATAACTAATAGCTAGGGGATTATTAAAGTCCTCTTTCCAGAAATCTTTAGACAAAGACAAACCGGACAAGCCCTTGAAATCTTCCAAGACTTTGTCTTCCAAATCATCTTCTGGGTCAGAGCCAAAAAAGGGTTCATTGACCTCTAAACTGAGTCCGACTGACACCTTGGCTTCATTACCTTCAGAATTGGAGGTTGTTGTTGTTCATAGGAGCTGGTTCCCGATATTGGAGCCGGTATCTCCTACTTTAAAATCTTCAATCCTGCAATCAGTGGCTTCTTCTCAGTCCTCAAGACTATCTGATAAGGATGTGGATCGAGTGATGCTGAGACTTCTGCAGACACCGACACTAGCAAATATTTTGTCGGGCCTACCCCCGAGGCTTCAGAACTGACTAGGACAAAGCCCATGTTTACCGTTTCTCCTCTGATTCGACCCAAGTTTCGGAGCCTGAGTGTTTGGAGCTGATGATTGTGGAGCCATCGAAGCTGACACCCCTCTCGGGCCTGTTGGTTCTGGCTACTCAGATTTCATCTGTGCCGACCTTAGAGTCTAGTAGATGACACTCGCCAATCAGGTCCGGAGAGGATGGACATACCGATTGTTTGGTTCCGATTTTGCCTCTTGGGCCTTGGCTCGGGTGAGTTCGCCACCTACCTCAGGCTCGGAACCCACCGCTTTGGTGCTGTGGAGACTGCCTGTTTCTAAAGATCTAGAGGTCTCTTTGGATTGGAGCTGGGAGGCCTTTGATGCCATGAGGAGAGCATTGTCCCCTTGGGCATCCACATCATTAGTACCAGCAACCTCCTCCCCTAAAGCGCCTTTGTCTGTCTCTGCTTCACTGATCCCTCAAAAGTGTAGAGACCAGAGCCTCAGGTTGCCCCATTGGGTGAGTCCTGCTTTTCCGGGACCTCCCCAGAAGCTCCTACTGAGGAGGTTCCCAGGAAGAGGCTTTACAAGAGGAAGCATCTGGACACCCCACAGGAATCCATCACATTGGATACTGACTTAGATGAGCCAGAAGGGTCCCCACGGTCCCCCACTGAAGATATATCCTTTGGTGATATCTTGGAAATACTGAAACAGAGGGGTGGCTGCAAGCCCTTAAACCCTACCGATGATGAGCCAGTACTCCTGAAGGCTTTCGGGTCTCAGTCCTTAACCTCTTGGGTGACTACGCCTTTTGATGAACTGATAGATCTTGTTTCTCAAAAGGAGTGGGAGTCCCTGGATACCATGAAACCGGTCCCCCAGAGACCTAACAAATTCATAACGTCACCCCATGACAAGACCTTCCTTACCAAATGAGTACTCATTGATGCTATGGTGGTGGCGGCAGCCACCAAGAAGGAGTTGTCGGAGACCTCTACATCTGTTCATCCTCCTAATAGGGATTCTAGGATCATGGACAGATACGGAAAGTGCATGTTTAGTTCAACGGCCTTTGCTCTTTGATCCCTGAAATATCTTACACATTTTACTAGACTGCACAGAGATCTCCTTAGGGAGTTGGGAGATACTCTTCAGGGTGCAGTAGCTGCAGGGGTCTCAGATAAGTTAACCTCCCAGCTTGCTACTCTAAATTCCCTTATAAACTCTTCCATGTGTCTGATTTCATATGCAGCTGATGGAACGAGCAGAGCAGCGGGTTCAGGAATTGCTCTTAGGAGACACTCCTAGATGCATTTATGTTCCTTTGCAGAGCCCTATAAGTTATCCTTTGTTAATACTCCCTTTGATGGTTCATCCCTCTTTGGACCAAAAGTGAAGGAAATGCTTACCAGATGTGAGCAAGATGGAAAGACTCTGTCTGCTGTAGGAGTCCTTTTTTCCACCCCTATCAGACGTTATCCTAAAGGTTGGAAAAGTGGGAAAATGTGGTTCCGTAAATCCCAAGGAGCTTTCTTTGACACATGTGGTGAAACCCCCTCTAGAGGCAGAGGAGGGGTAATAATGGAAGACATTGTCCACGTGGCAGAGGGGGCCCACAGAATCAGGGCAACAGAGATCAGTTCTTTGGAAAGCCCTATCAGTGCTCCTGAAAGGAGACCCATCTGTCCATCTCTGGAGGCAGTCAGGAGATGCTTATCTTTGTACCCAGACACCTGGCTAAAAATAACAAGACTGTTGGGTACAAAGCATCATATCCAGAGGATATTCAATTCCCTTTGCTACCCCTCCACCCCTTGTGAAAAAAAATCCCGGACATTCCACCCAGTCACAGGGAACAAGCAACCATAGAAACTGCAAGGTTGCTAGAAAAAAGAGTCATCCAACCAGTCCCAGCAGACCAGAGAGGGTACAGAACTTACTCAAGGTTCTTTTTAATTCCAAAGATAACAGGAGACTGGAGACCCATTTTGGATCTCAGCAGATTGAACAAATCTGTCAAAAAACAAAGTTCCAGGTGGTCATGCTACTTCCCTTTCTAAGGAAAGACAATTGGATGTGCTCAGTAGAGCTCCAGGATGCGTACTACCACATAAAAAATGACAGACCATCCAGGGATCATCTGTGCTTTCAGCTGGGAGCCAGTCATTATCAGTTTCAAGCTCTGCCTTTTGGTCTCACTAAAGCCCCTAGATTGTTCACCAAATGCATGGCAGTAGTCATGGCTCACCTGAGACGCTTAGGATTCCAGGTGTTTCCATATCTAGATGACTGGTTCCTCGCAGCCACCACTGAACATCAACTCATACAAGCAAGGGATACAACCTTAAATCTTTGCAGTCAATTGGGCATTACCATAAACTCAGAAAAATCTGCCTTATCACCATCCAAATGTGCTGTTTTTATAGGAGCAGATCTCAACACTATCTCTATGACCATAAAGCTTCCAAAAGAAAGAGTTTGGGCCCTTCAACAACAAGTACTGAACCTCATCTCAAAGCAAAAAGCACCAGCTACAACAGTGCTCAAAATATTAGGGGCAATGGTGGCAGCAATCATTGCCATTCCTTTTGGTCGAATGCATATGCATATACTGCAATGGCTCCTGTTCACACAATGGTCCTTTTAAGAACTTCCAATGTCACATCCGATTATAATAACGAATGCATGCAAGAAAGATCTTCACTGGTGACTGACTTCTCCTCAAGTAACACTAGGATGCCCCTTTGTTCTACCCACTCCTATTGTCACTGTGACCACAGATGCCTCCCTGATAGGGTGGGAGGGGGGGGCATTTTCAGGGAAGGACAGCCCAAGGCACATGGGAGAAACAAGAGGCTCATCTGCATATCAATGTCATAGAGATGAGAGCGGTACTTCTAGCATTGCAGTCCTTTCAACACTTTCTTCCTCTAGGGACAATTGCAATTCAGACAGACAACATGTCGGTGGTCTGGTACATAAACAAATAAGGAGGAACCAGATCCTACCCCCTATGTTGAGAGGCCCTGAGAGTATGGCAGTAGGCAACATCCACCCAGTGCTTTCTGATAGCAACACATATCCCAGGGGGATCCAATGTGATAGCAGACAAATTGAGCAGACCAATTTTATTACCTCACAAGTGGTCCCTGAAACAAGAAGTAGCGGAAAGGATATTCCACAGATGGGGCCAGCCTTGCTGTGACCTCTTTGCAACTCCCACCAACACCAAATGCAGCAACTACTTTGCCCTAATCCCCACTCTGGGTGATACCCAAAGGGATGCACCCATACACAATTGGCCCCTGGCTCTTCTTTATGCTTTTCCCCATTTCCCCTGATACCCAAATTTATGAAGAAAGCCAAGACTCTGGGAAGAACCATTATTCTAATAGCCCCTTATTGTCCTCAATCATATTTGGTTCCCCTTCCTGCAGCCTCATCTACTTGAAGAACCTTGGATCCTGGACCCAGTTCCAGATCTTCGGATTCATTCATCAAGGGCTCTTCATCCTGCACATCATACCCTCAGTTTGACAGCTAGGGTGCTCCAATTCCAAGAACAGCCAGGTTCCAGAATCATTCACCTGCAGCTCTGAACATCCTAACATCTTTTCATAAATCATCTACCAGGAAGTTATACCTTAGTAAATGGAGAAGATTTTCCATATGAGCATCCCAAAACAATGTTGACCCATATTTGGCTTCAATTGCTTTGATTCTAGAGTTTCTGACCAAGTTTTTCAATGGAGGGGTAGCTGCAGCAACCTTTAAAGTTCAATTGGCAGCAATTTCTAATTTTCATATTGGCGATAAAGGGGCTCCTATCATGCCCCATAGACTGTCTAAAGCCTTTCTTAAAGGTACTATCCATTTGAGAACACCTATTAGATCCCCAGTTGCACCATGGAACCTAAATTTTGTTCTTTCTCGAATCATTTTACCCCCCTTTGAACCAGCCTCATCTTGCCACCTGAAATACTTATCATGGAAGACCATATTTCTAGTAGCTATTACTTCTGCTTGAAGGGTTTCAGAATTACAAGGATTGTCCATTAAACCCCCATACTTGATTTTTCACAATGACAGAGTATTGCTGAGGAAAAATCCATAATTTTTACCTAAGGTTTGTTCAGAGACAAACCTCAACCAAGCTATAAAATTACCTGTTTTTTTCCCCAAGGTATACTAATAAGATGGAACATATGCTGCACAAACTGGACGTCCATAGGCAACTTCGAGTCTATTTAGATAGGACTAAAGACATTAGAAAATCAGAACAGCTCTTTGTTTCCTTTTCAGATTCAAAGAAGCGTACTCCTGTGGTAAAAAACACATTGTCAAAATGGTTATCAGATTGCATTTCCTTTACATATAGCTCTGTGCACATGCCACTAAATCAAAAAGTAAAAGGCTACTCTACTATGACTGTTTTCACATCTTCAGCCTTTCTGGCCAAGCTACCCATAGAGTCCATTTGTGCAGCAGCCACATGGTCTACACCTCATACCTTTATCACGCATTTCAAATTGGATAGGGCCTCCAGGGACAGAGCCTCCTTTGCTTCCATGGTTCTGAGGAATATACTTCCATGAGCCACCCAAGAAAGATGGTGCTTGGGATGCTAACCCATCAGTGAGAATGAAGGAGAGATAGAACAACTTCACATAAAGAAGTTATGTACTCACCATAATGTTCCATGTGAGTTATTCATCTCACCTTCATTCTTACTTCCGACCTACCAATCCCCCAACCAAGAATTCTTGAGGACCGGGAAGTTGAGTAAAGTCTTGGTGATATTTAGTCCTTATCTACTGTTTTCTTGTGTCTTCCTACCGGGGTATTTATTTATCAGTATAGTTGGCTGCAAACAAGATCTGAGGGAAGCACCAATGTATCATGAGATAGGGAGTAGGCCATGAGCTGATTGAAGACCTCGAGCTTTTGCATTTGGCTGAGTCGCAGCCGAGGATCGGCTCTGAACCCATCAGTGAGAATGAAGGCGAGATGAACAACTCACACTGAATGTTATAGTGAGTACATAACTTTTTTTATTTCTGCACCGACAGTCATGCATATTCCCCAGAAAGAATACCTAGGTATGGCCAGTAAGCTGTGTGACAGCACACTGTGACAAAAGTGGTAGACTTCAGTTACACATCACTGAAAAATGTGTAGGGAAGTACATGAAGAAGGGTGCATTGTGGTTATTGCGATGAAGTCTGGGAATCATGAAGTTATTATTGCCTCTGATGTGCACTCCTTCACATACCCAGTACTTGTGTTACATTCAAGGGAGTAGTCAGCACTGTGACAACCTCCTGTTGGATGTACCACTTACTCTCTACCCCAGGACAAAGGTCACATACCTGTTGGTCTGATTATAGGGTGTAATGTCCACATTATACTTGGGTGGTGTGTCTGTTCCTGATTAAACAAATTCCTCCATGTATCTCATCAATGCAAGTGTTGTCATGGATGTGGCAGCAGTCTCTGGTATGTGTTGATACTGTCTTTATTATACTAATATCACAGCTGGAGTCAATGATTGTACACAAGCTGTAGTCCTTCAGGCATTTGTTTAGACACAGCATATGTATGCCATCTGTGATGCCCATTACTGAAATAATGGACAGGAAAGGGCCTAGCAGACACCTCTGATGTACTGACCTGATCACTGGATCTCAGATATATGTCACATCACACATTTTAACATAGTGAGATGCCATGTATGTTATACACTGGTCTACCCATTTGGTGATATAGCTGTTTATGGCCACATATGACAGTCTTGATTGAATACCTCAGTGTGGATTTTTTGTTAATTGCCTTGACCCATTCAAGTTCCTCATGATGATATTGTCATCATGCATGCCCTCACTGACCTCTTTGAGGACATCTATCATATGTAATAGACCCGATGTAGCAGTAACAACTCACACAGGTCTGTTACACACACCTGGAATATTACTAGTGTACATGTAGGGGAGGTCCATGATGACATGTTGGTCTACCTCACAGTCAAAGAGAGAGTCAGGATGTCTCTATACATGCATGCATCAGGCGCTGTCCTCCCACCTCAGGTGATGCGTGTTGATGTACACCTTTGTATGGGAACATAGGCCATGTGAAGCATGTGTTGAACTGTGTAGTCAACAGTATCAGGGAGGTGTATGTACTGGGTCATACCATAGGTGATCTGTGATGCTGTCAAAGCACATTGGTTCCATACGATAGGCCTGGATGAAATAAGATAGTGCATACTGCCTATTGTGATCTGGCCTAAGGTTTTGACTTAATCACATACACAAGTTTCATTGACCAAAAATCCCAAGCTGAGGATTAAACCTTATGTCAGTTAATGGGTAACCGATTGGCTCAATGACAGAACACATCATGTGAAAGTTGGTGATTCAACCTTTATCAGTAGTGCTGTCACCAGTAGCAAACCCCAGGGATCTGTGCTTGGCCCTTCACTGTTTGAAATGTATTTCTCAACAGTTCAGGCTAAAGTATATGGCCTTTGCCTTACCAGGTTTGCTGATTCTTGCATATTGTATGCAATCATTGAGTCTGCCAATGGTGATAACATACACAACTGAATGGTGACAAAGGCACATGATCTACAAATAAATAGATAAATGTGTATTTGTAATGTTGTCCATCTGAAAAGTGAAGTTACATGTTAATCACTGCACTGACAGCAATTCTGCTATACAGAAACCCAGTGATGCAAGCAATGGGAACAAATTTATATAGCAATCTGAACTTTGACCAGCAACTGTCCACACTATTATTGAAAGCCTATGTTGTGCACATCCTAAGTCACGTCATCATATTGATATCTTAGGATTGTATGACAGCACTGTAGTCAAATTTCATTACAGCACTAATAGAGTATAATGCTCTTTTTTACATGTGCCTCACCAGACACATGTAGCAGCTGGAGAGACCACAGGGCTTTCTCAGCAAGATAACACAGGGCCTACACACCATGTCATGATGTATGTAGATAGATTGAAAGCCATGTCACTGTAAACTTTATTGTATAGGATGAAGTGACTTCTGCCTGACCCTGCCCTGGTGGGAGTACTGCATATCCAAAAATGTGATACACCTGATGACATCAGCAGTGTCTGTTGAGGGGGAAGATGACAGTATCCCACATGCTGGTGTAAAATGCTCTCTGCAATGTCAAGCAACAGCTCACACACACACACACACACACACACACACACACACACACACACACACACACACACACACACACACACACACACACACAGCTGACTGCAGTGAGAATAGAATTCCTACCTGTCAAAATACAGAGATTATAGAACACAGCGCTTTATGCAAGTGCACAGCTCAAGTCTGACATGGAATGTGTCAGACATCACTTTATAGCTGATGACATCAGCACTGTCTGTTGAGGAGAATATAACAGTGTCCCACATGCTGGTGTAAAATGCTCTATATAATGTCAAGCAACAGCACACACACACACACACACACACACACACACACACACACACACACACACACACACACACACACACACACACACTCGACTGCAGTGAGATCAAAACCCCTACCTAAGTACACAGACTACAGAACACAGTACTTAACACAAGCACCACCGCTCAAGTCTGATTTATACAGGCATGCAGGTGAACTTATAGTACATGACAACATAAGGCCATGTGGGAGACAAGAGGTTGGAAGGCCTGTATGAAATGAATGTGTAGCCTTGAGCAAGTATCAAAATACTGGCAATATATGTAATTGGAGAAGTAACTGTAGGATACACACGTCTGCTCTGTTGTCTAGAAACACACACACACAAACACACACACTCGCATGTGCACCCACATACACACACACACACACACACACACACACACACACACACACACACACACACACACACACTATACATGCACCTGCAGTTGACTGCAGTGAGAACAGAACCCTACCTATCTATGTACACAGACTACAGAACACAGTACTTAATGCAAGTGCCACAGATCAAGTCTGATTTATGAAGGAGTGCAGGTGAACGTATAGTAGATGACATCAGCAGCCATGTGGGAGACAAGAGGTTGGGGAGCCTGTATGAAATGGATGTGTTGGCATGAGCATGTATAAAAATACTGGCAATCCTTGTAAGTGGAGAAGTAACTGTAGGATATGCATGTCTGCCCTGCTGTCTAGACACACACACACACACACACACACGGGTGCACACATGTACGCACGCACGCACACACACACACACTCACACACACACACACACACACACACACACACACACACACACACACACACACACACACACACACACACACACACACACACAGTCAACTGTAGTGAGAAGAAAATCCCTACCTATCTAAGTACACAGACTACAGAGCACAGTATGTTACACAAGCTCCACAGCACAAGTCTGTTTTATACAAGAGTGCTGGTGAACTTATAGTAGATGGCATCAGCAGGCTATGTGGTTGACAACAGGTTGTGAGGCCTGCATAGGCACATAGCTTCATAGCTTCATATGAGGCTACTAACCTAATAGCATTAGGGTTTTAGAAACCTAGCTGTGTAAAAACACAAGTAAAATTATTGAGCATAGTTGGATGTTCATTTTTAGTGGAGGATATTTGTGAGGTGTACCAAGTGGCCCTATCCATCAGGGACATAGGTGCCAGCCCAAAGGTGACTTTACAATCACCCAATCAGTTGTCAAGATTGCGCTTGAGCAAGGTCATTGAGGAGCTCTGCTTCACATGCTGTGGGAGGCTATTACAAAGGAGTGTGAATCATTGTGGGACATATCTGTCTCCGCAGCATGTTCTGTTTATGTCATGGGTTGAGAACCCTGTGTCAAGTTATAGTTGACCCATTTGAATTGCAGATGTCCATCATTTCCAGAAGGCCAGAGTCTGAGACTGTTCTGCAGGACAACCATAAGTCATGTCGGGGTAAAGGCTTTGGTTTTTGCCCCCCCAGGTTTTTTGGGAAGGGAAACCCCCTTGGGGACCAAGGGTGCCAGGAGGCCCAAGGGGACTTCTTTTTTCCTTTGGGCCCTGGTTTGGGGGGGGGGTCCGTTTTTCCACCCCTTCTAGACCTTATCCCAAAGGACAGAAAGGTGGGAAAATGTGGTTCCGTGAAATCCCAAGGAGTCATGCCGGATTCACGTGGTCAGTTTACCCCTAGAGGCAGAGGGGGTAACAACAACAGACGCCGCTCTAGAGGCAGAGGGGTCCGAAAACCAGGGAAACAGAGAGCCTCTCTCTGACAAGCCCTTTCAGCATCCCTGAGATGTTGCCCGCTGTCCCTCCTGGAGGCAGTCGGGAAGATTATCACTGTACCCAGAAGCCTGGCATTCCCTCACCAAGACAGATGGGTACAGTCGATCATATCCAAGGGTTACATAATTCCTTTCGAGGAAAGTCCCTTCCTCAAATTCCCTTCCAGATGTACCACCGGTCTAAGGGAAATTGCAGAGTTAGAAGTCTCAAAACTACTGCAAAAAAGAGCCATTCAGCCAGTTACAATAGACCATTCAGAGCCCGGAATCTACTCAAGGTTCTTTTGGTCCCCAAAAGACGGGAGACTGGAGACCAATATTGGATCTCAGCAGACTCAACAAGTCTGTCAGGAAGACAAGATTCGAATGGTCACTCTTCAGTCAATTCTGCCCTTCTTACAGAAGGACAACTGGATGTGCTCAATAGATCTTCAGGATGCGTGCTATCACATCAAAATTCACAGACGCTCCAGGAGATTTCTCCACTTTCGGCTGGGGTCCAGTCATTTCCAGTTCAGAGCCCTGCCCTTTGGTCTCACTACAGCCCCAGAGTGTTCACCAAATGCATGGCAGTGGTCACGGCTCACCTGAGACGTCAAGGATTCCAGGTGTTTCCGTATCTCGACGACTGGCTCCTGTCAGCCACCACCAGGCATCAGCTTATACAAGCCAGGGATTACACAATAAACCTTTGTTCTCATTTGGGCATCTCAATCAACTTGAAAAGTCATCCTTATCGCCCTGCCAGTCTATTACCTTCATAGGCGCAAACTTAAACACTGTTCGGATGTCAGCTACCCTTACAGATCAAAGAGTTTCAGACATTCAGAGTCATAAACAGGATCATTCTGGCCAACAAGAAAGTACAGGCCAGAATGGTTCTAAAGGTATTAGGTCTCATGGCTGCGGCCATTACTCTTCCCCTGGCTCGATTCTACATGCGCCTTCTTCAGTGGATGCTGTTCACACAATGGTCATACCAGCAACTTCCAATGCGTCACCAGATTCTGGTGACACAGACATGCAAAGAGCATCTTGCTTGGTGGATCACATCTCCTCAGGTTCACCAAGGCAGGTACTTTGTACCCCCATCCCGATAGCCACTGTCACCACGGATGCCTCCTGATCGGGTGGGGGTCATTATCAGGGCAGGATGGTTCATGGGACGTGGCAGCCGCTCGAGTACCATCTGCACATAAATGTCCTGGAGATGAGAGCAGTGCTTTTAACGTTGCAAGCCCTCAACGACTTTCTTCCCGTAGGGACAATTGCAGTCCACACAGACAACATGTCTGTAGTTTGGTATATCAACAAACAGGGCAGAACCAAGTCCTACCCCTTGTGTCGAGAAGCGCTCAGACTATGGCAATGGGCTTATCTCCTCTCATCGGTTTCTGGTAGCAATGCATATCCCTGGGAAAACCAACATTGTAGTGGACAGATTGAGCAGAGCTATTCTCATGCCTCACGAGTGGTCTCTCAAGCAATCTATAGCGGAAGAGATTTTTCTGGAATGGGGTCGTCCATGTTGCGATCGTTTTGCTACTCCCCAAAACAGCAAATGTCCAGACTTCTTCAGCCTCTTCCCTCTATCAGGCCATCCCCCCAGAGACGCTCTGACCCAGGATTGGCCCCAGGGACTTCTTTATGCCTTCCCTCCATTTCCTCTGATCCCTCAGGTTATCCAGAAAGCTACCGTTCTGAGAGCCAAATTGATTCTCATTGCCCCTTACTGGCCTCGACAGGTTTGGTTCCCGTTCCTCCATCATCACCTTTTGGTGCAGCCGTGGCATCTGGACCCAGTGCCAGATCTTCTGATACACCAATCGGGTCAGCTGCACCGGTCAATCCCTTCTCTCAACCTCACAGCATGGTTGCTCCACTTCCTTCCTTAGCCAGGCTTCCTTTGATCTCTAACCCAGTTAGAGACATCATAGTAGCCGCTAAAATCCTCTACCAGGAGGATTTATACAAGCAAATGGAAACGTTTCTCTTATTGGGCTAAGGCCAAGAATATCGATCCTTTACTGCCCCTGTTCAGGCAGTCCTGGACTTCTTAGCAGAGATTTTTCATGCAGGCTCCTCTTCTTCCACAGTCAGAGTTCAATTGGCTGCTATTTCCAATTTTCATGTCGGGATAGCAGATCATAATATTATGTCCCATAGGCTCTGCAGGGCCTTCTTGAAAGGAATTTTCCTACTAAAACCTCCAATCAGGAATCCTCCTCCTCAGTGGGATCTAAATTTAGTGCTGACATCCTTGATTCTTCCCCCTTCGAGCCAGCTGCTTCTTGTTCCCTGAAATATCTTTCTTGGAAAACTTTATTCCTAGTGGCTATTACATCGGCCAGGAGGGTGTCTGAACTTCATGCTCTCTCGGTTCGACCCCCCTATTTGGTTTTTCACAAAGACAGAGTATCTTTGAGAACTAACCCAACCTTTTTGACTAAGGTCGCTTCAAAGAACAATTTGAATCAATCCATTGATCTCCTGTATTTTTCCCTAACTATTCAGATAGAGCTGAACAAAGCTACATTATCTTGATGTCCACCGTCAACTTAGATATTATTTGGACAGAACAAAAAATTTAGAAAATCTGATCAACTTTTGTTTCCTATGCGGATAATAAAAAGGCCTTCCTGTTTCTAAAGTGACTTTGTCTAGATGGCTTTCTTCGGTCATCTCTGAAATTTATCTGCTCAGGGGAAAACAGCTGTGCTCAAAACCTAAAGCACATTCAACTAGGAGCTTAGCTACTTCTACAGCTTTTCAAGCTAGACTTCCTTTAGACACTATTTGTGCAGCAGCCACTTGGGCCACTCCTCACACTTTTGTTTCCCATTACAAATTGGACTTGGCCTCCAGGGACAGAGCCAGTTTTGGCTCTACAGTCCTCAAGAGTTTGTTCCATTGAGCCACCCAGGATAGAGGTGCTAGGGGCGCGGTCCCATCAAGCAAGAATGAAGGCGAGATTGACAACTTAACATTAAGTTATGTACCTACCATAACGTTCCATGTTAGTTGTCTTCTCGCCTTCTTTCTTGCGACCCTCCCTCCTTCCCCCTGGCCTGGACAGACCTTGTTATAAGAAACTGTTATGCTGAAGACCATTCAGACCTGGTCCTTCTTCCATCTGTAAGTTTTTCTTTCTTCCTTTGGGAAGTATTTTATGCTTGGTGCTATTGCCCTTTGTCATCAAACGAGATCTGGGTACTTACCGCCTTGCATCATGGGATATGGGGCTGCCTCGAGCTGGTAAAAGTGACTCTCGAGCTTAGCAAGTGCCGAGTCGGAGCCGAGGGATCGGCTCCGAACCCATCAAGCAAGAAAGAAGGTGAGAGAAGACAACTAACATGGAACGTTATGGTAGGTACCTAACTTCTTATTATACTTGGGTGGTGTGTCTGTTCCTGATTAAACAAATTCCTCCATGTATCTCATCAATGCAAGTGTTGTCATGGATGTGGCAGCAGTCTCTGGTATGTGTTGATACTGTCTTTATTATACTAATATCACAGCTGGAGTCAATGATTGTACACAAGCTGTAGTCCTTCAGGCATTTGTTTAGACACAGCATATGTATGCCATCTGTGATGCCCATTACTGAAATAATGGACAGGAAAGGGCCTAGCAGACACTTCTGATGTACTGACCTGATCACTGGATCTCAGATATATGTCACATCACACATTTTAACATAGTGAGATGCCATGTATGTTATACACTGGTCTACCCATTTGGTGATATAGCTGTTTATGGCCACATATGACAGTCTTGATTGAATACCTCAGTGTGGATTTTTTGTTAATTGCCTTGACCCATTCAAGTTCCTCATGATGATATTGTCATCATGCATGCCCTCACTGACCTCTTTGAGGACATCTATCATATGTAATAGACCCGATGTAGCAGTAACAACTCACACAGGTCTGTTACACACACACCTGGAATATTACTAGTGTACATGTAGGGGAGGTCCATGATGACATGTTGGTCTACCTCACAGTCAAAGAGAGAGTCAGGATGTCTCTATACATGCATGCATCAGGCGCTGTCCTCCCACCTCAGGTGATGCATGTTGATGTACACCTTTGTATGGGAACAAAGGCCATGTGAAGCATGTGTTGAACTGTGTAGTCAACAGTATCAGGGAGGTGTATGTACTGGGTCATACCATAGGTGATCTGTGATGCTGTCAAAGCACATTGGTTCCATATGATAGGCCTGGATGAAATAAGACAGTGCATACTGCCTATTGTGATCTGGCCTAAGGTTTTGACTTAATCACATACACAAGTTTCATTGACAAAAAAACCTAAGCTGAGGATTAAACCTTATGCCAGTTGATGGGTAACCGATTGGCTCAATGACAGAACACATCATGTGAAAGTTGGTGATTCAACCTTTATCAGTAGTGCTGTCACCAGTAGCAAACCCCAGGGATCTGTGCTTGGCCCTTCACTGTTTGAAATGTATTTCTCAACAGTTCAGGCTAACGTATATGGCCTTTGCCTTACCAGGTTTGCTGATTCTTGCATATTGTATGCAATCATTGAGTCTGCCAATGGTGATAACAGTAAAAAAGGAGATAACATACACAACTGAATGGTGACAAAGGCACATGATCTACAAATAAATAGATAAATGTGTATTTGTAATGTTGTCCATCTGAAAAGTGAAGTTACATGTTAATCACTGCACTGACAGCAATTCTGCTATGCAGAAACCCAGTGATGCAAGCAATGGGAACAAATTTATATAGCAATCTGAACTTTGACCAGCAACTGTCCACACTATTATTGAAAGCCTATGTTGTGCACATCCTAAGTCACGTCATCATATTGATATCTTAGGATTGTATGACAGCACTGTAGTCAAATTTCATTACAGCACTAATAGAGTATAATGCTCTTTTTTACATGTGCCTCACCAGACACATGTAGCAGCTGGAGAGACCACAGGGCTTTCTCAGCAAGATAACACAGGGCCTACACACCATGTCATGATGTATGTAGATAGATTGAAAGCCATGTCACTGTAAACTTTATTGTATAGGATGAAGTGACTTCTGCCTGACCCTGCCCTGGTGGGAGTACTGCATATCCAAAAATGTGATACACCTGATGACATCAGCAGTGTCTGTTGAGGGGGAAGATGACAGTATCCCGCATGCTGGTGTAAAATGCTCTCTGCAATGTCAAACAACAGCTCACACACACACACACACACACACACACACACACACACACACACACACACACACACACACACACACACACACACACACACACTCGACTGCAGTGAGATCAAAACCCCTACCTAAGTACACAGACTACAGAACACAGTACTTAACACAAGCACCACCGCTCAAGTCTGATTTATACAGGCATGCAGGTGAACTTATAGTACATGACAACATAAGGCCATGTGGGAGACAAGAGGTTGGAAGGCCTGTATGAAATGAATGTGTAGCCTTGAGCAAGTATCAAAATACTGGCAATATATGTAATTGGAGAAGTAACTGTAGGATACACACGTCTGCTCTGTTGTCTAGAAACACACACACACAAACACACACACTCGCGTGTGCACGCACACACACACACACACACACACACACACACACACACACACACACACACACACACATACACCCATACATGCACCCAGTTGACTGCAGTGAGAACAGAACCCTACCTATCTATGTACACAGACTACAGAACACAGTACTTAATGCAAGTGCCACAGATCAAGTCTGATTTATGAAGGAGTGCAGGTGAACGTATAGTAGATGACATCAGCAGCCATGTGGGAGACAAGAGGTTGGGGAGCCTGTATGAAATAGATGTGTTGGCATGAGCATGTATCAAAATACTGGCAATCCTTGTAAGACACACACACACACACACACACACACACACACACACACACACACACACACACACACACACACACACACACACACACACACACACACACACACACACACACACACACACACACACACACACACACACACACACACACACACACACACACACAGTCGACTGTAGTGAGAAGAAAATCCCTACCTATCTAAGTACACAGACTACAGAGCACAGTATGTTACACAAGCTCCACAGCACAAGTCTGTTTTATACGAGTGCTGGTGAACTTATAGTAGATGGCATCAGCAGGCTATGTGGTTGACAACAGGTTGTGAGGCCTGCATAGGCACATAGCTTCATAGCTTCATATGAGACTACTAACCTAATAGCACTAGGGTTTTAGAAACCTAGCTGTGTAAAAACACAAGTAAAATTATTGAGCATAGTTGGATGTTCATTTTTAGTGGAGGATATTTGTGAGGTGTACCAAGTGGCCCTATCCATCAGGGACATAGGTGCCAGCCCAAAGGTGACTTTACAATCACCCAATCAGTTGTCAAGATTGCGCTTGAGCAAGGTCATTGAGGAGCTCTGCTTCACATGCTGTGGGAGGCTATTACAAAGGAGTGTGAATCATTGTGGGACATATCTGTCTCCGCAGCATGTTCTGTTTATGTCATAGGTTGAGAACCCTGTGTCAAGTTATAGTTGACCCATTTGAATTGCAGATGTCCATCATTTCCAGAAGGCCAGAGTCTGAGACTGTTCTGCAGGACAACCATAAGTCATGTCTCAGCAGCCTGCATGATACCGAGTACAGTGACAGGTATGTCAGTTTTTCCACGTATGTCATGTTTGGAGGCCTGGGAGTCTCCCAAGCACAACTCTTTGTTCTTTCCAATTGTTGCAGGTGTCTGGTGAGGTACAGAGAGATGTAAACATTGTACTCCATTACTAGTGTGATAAGAGTAGAGTACAGCAGAGGTATGACTACCCTGGTCTTGGATGTGATTTCCATATTATGACATGTGCAGTGCAGATTGTGTATGTCACCACTATGGTCACATAGTGATGAAAGTGTACATTGCTATCAACATGTGCTCCCAAGTCTCACAACACTTTGTCTGAGATTAGGGGGTGTGATGTATATCATAATTAGCAGGGTACTTCATTGGCAAAGGTGATAAAGAGTCATTGTATGCTTAAAGTTCAGTCTGTGAATTTGTCACCAATCATCAGTCTGTGTTAGCCCCTACTGTAATATGTTACCATTATTGGGGGACTCTATATGAGTGCATCCAGTTAACAATCATCTGCAAACTTGGTAAACCTCAGGCCATCTACTGTCGCCTGTGCTTCAGGGAAGTATTTCCCAAACAGTTGAGGGCACAGCACAGAACCTTGTGGTATTCCACTGATGAGTGAGCTAGTGGTAGAGGTGCAGTCTCCAACTTTGAGAGTGTGTGTTCTGTTGTTGAGACAGTTGGCTCTCCATCTAGAACTGTACGGCCTAATTCCTAGATGGGAGATCTTCAGTATGAGACATGAATGGGAGATAGAGTCAAATGCCTTGGATAACTGAACAGAAGCAGTATGTCCTGTTATCCTCATCCTGATCTTTGGGGTCTATATCCAAGAAGTCTACAATGGTGAGTAAGCAAGATCTACCCTTGCCAAACCCAATGGGAGCTTTGAGCGGCCATCTGTCCCTGGAGGAGTGGTTCCAGCCCAGAAGTTAGTAGTTTATAGGCCATTTTTGGCAAATTTCTATCTCTTTCATTTCCCTGCTGTAAAAACCATGTTTGCACAGTTTTGCAGGGCTGGTTAGCAAAGGCTAAATTTATCCCAGCTCCACCATGTCTCCTCTTCAGTTTTTCCCTTGAAAGTAGTCTAACTCTCAACCTAAGTACTTAAAAAGCATCCTACAGTCCAGCACTTGCTCAGACCTAATAGCAAGCACTAATATACCCCAACATTTGATTGCCCAGCAGGGCAAGGCTCATTATTAACCCCTCACCAACCAAGTGACTAAGCAGCTCACCCTACTATTCAGGCATGACCAAAGGGCAATTTCAGGTATACTCTCCAGTCCAGCTGGTGAACCTGGGCATCCTGAGGCAATGTTACTCATGTACACAGACGACCCTCTCCTCCTACCACAAAACATTAACATATGTGAGTGATGCAATTATATGGCTAAATTGGAGGCTAAGCTCTCTCCACCCAAGACTGGAACAGGCAGTCAGGAGGAGAAGGTTAACGCTTGCACGATGTCTCCAGCCTCACATAGACATACTAAACCAGTACTGGCAAAAAATACACATAAATACATGAAATCATACTCGGAGGCTCTAAATAAAAACCTGCAAAAGCATCACAGACTTCCAAAGCGGACACCCAAAAAACTGCACCTCCCATCACAAACCAGACAACACATAAAACACAAAATCAGTGTGCCGCACAATCACAGCCCTTAAGGCGAAATAACATACCTAACACACTAGTAATAGGTGACTCTATATTCAGGCACACTGATGTCCCACTCACTAGGCTGGACAAGGAGAAGGCTACTGTTAGCTGCCTGTCGGGAGCCAGAATCTGCCACATAACACAAGTACTCAGGTCACTCCAGAACAAGTACAAATATGACTCTGTCATTGTTAATGTTGGTGTGAATGACCTGCAATGTACCTCCCTTGACTACATGAAAAGAACCATGGAAGAGCTCTCTGATCATGTAGCCCAGGTAGGTATGACCCTGACCATGAGTAGCATCCTGCCCTCACCAAGAATCATACCGCAGTATAAAGAAAAAATAATCAATTTCAACAATTGGCTAAGTTTCTGGTGTCATTCAAAGAGGATCCAGTGTCTGTCAGCCTGGGACGACATGCTTGATAAGCCTCATTGCTTAGCAAGAGATGACTTGCACCTGTCACCCCTAGGCTTTCGAATACTGGCCAAGGCTCTTGCTGCCCCCATAGTGCCTTTTTTAGGCAAGGCTCAAAAGTCAAACCCACCTCCGTAAACAGCACAAATAAAGAAATGAGGGTTATGCTACTCAATGCCAGGAGTTTAAAATCTCAAAATACACGCGCTCGAAGCACTCCTTAGTATGGTGAACATCTACATCTGTGCAGTAACTGAAACCTGGTTCAAGGCTCCATGGAGCACCCTGGCACTACCGGGCTACAACTCATACCACACATTTCGGCCACAGAACATGGACCAAAACACACGAGGAGGGGGTGTATCCATATTCATCAAGGATACCTCCAGGTTAGTGGCGCAGCATGATACCTTCAAGGTCATCCATGTGCAACTAACATCAGGCAAATCTGAAATGCAAATTGTGGCCTGCTACAGATCACCCTCCATGACCCAGGACCACCACTCCACCTTTCTGGAGACATTGGAAAACATGAAGCTCCTACTGAACACCCTGATATTTGGTGATTTCAATTACCCTACCATTAACTGAGAAAACTACTCAAGTACAAACTCCCAGGTCCAGCACTTCCTGGAATTTATCAACTCAAATGCCCTAGATCAGCTGGTAAACTCCCCTACCAGAGGTGAAAACATATTGGACCTGGTCATCACCAACATGGGCGACAGGTGTTCCACAGCGAAGGTCAACCCGTCACTGGTTAGATCAGACCATAAACTAATCACTCTGGATGTCCACACCACACCACCACCTCCAACCAAGGAAACCACAGTGAAAAACATTTCTATAGCAAACTTCACCTTACTTAAGACAGAGGTGGTAAGTTTCACAGCCCCCATGCTAAAGGGTAACAGTGTTCAAGATGCAGGAACCTTTACAAATGCACTCTATGAGCACCTACAAGGATGCATGGATCATGCCATCCCTAGCAAAACCAAGACTCACCACCTAAGAGAAGGAAACCAGTCTGGTGGACCCCTGCCATAAACAGACTATACAATAGAAGGAGGAAACTAGTTCAGAAAAAAGCAAATCCCAAGAAGGAAATACATCCCTGATCATTATCAGTAAGAAACTAAGGTCCCTCATAAAATCCTTCAAGGCTAACTTAGAAAGAAAAATAGCCAAGGATTTGAAAGATAACCACAAAGCCTTCTTTAGCTATGTCAAGAATCTAAGTGGCAACTCGCAGATATGCTCTGAGCTAGTGCAAAATAGCACAAAATATATTGAACCCACTGATATTGCCAACATCCTGGCAGATAGATTCAGTGCAAACTTCACCCCTCTCTCACCCCAAAAGGGCCCACAACAATACCGGAAAAGTGTAGCATCCCAGAAATTGCAGACGTACTGGTGAAGACTGCCCTTTCAAAAGCCAAAAGCACAGCATCAATGGGGCCAGATGGTGTCCCAGGCTGCTTCTTGCATGAACTACAGAACGAACTAACCCCCCACCTAAACACACTGTTCAACCTCAGCCTCTCCACAGGCTACATGCCCATAGAATGGCACACAGCAATGGTTATTCTGCTCCACAAAGGAGGGGCCACAACTGACCCTGGTAACTATCCCCCCATAAGCCTGACTAGCCTGGTCTGCAAGGCTATGGAGCGCATCATCATGGAATTCATTAACAAAGATGTTGGGAACCTCCAAACACTTGACCCGACCCAGTTCGGCTTTGTTAAGGGCAGATCATGCCTACTAAACCTGGTTGACTTCTTTGAGACAGTCACCAAGGTCATAGATGAGGGGAAGGTAGTTCACACAGCCTACATTGACCTCGCCAATGCTTTTGACACCATTCCTCACTTGGGAATTATAGAAAAACTCTCCAGCCTGAACATAAACCCCTACGTCATGAGATGGGTTGCCAACTGGCTTAGAGACAGAACTCACATGGTAAGAATAGTGGGCTCCAGGTCTGACTCTAAACCAGTCACAAGTGGTGTCCCACAAGGCTCGGTCTTGGGACCCCTACTGTTTGGCATATACTTCTCAGAGGTACAGGCAACCCCAGGAGGACTATGGCTAAGCAAGTTCACCAATGACTGCAAACTGGGAGCCATAATTGACTCTCCGGCTGACACAGACATTCTCCAAAAGGGCTTTACTGAGACGGACACCTGGTGTCAAAGTCATGGTCTCAAACTAAATGCCAAAAAAATGCATAGTCATCCCATTTGGGAAAAACAAAACACCCATGAATTACCACATAGGTGGCAGCCCCCTTAATACAGAAGAGGTAATAAGAGATCTAGGGACCCAGGTAGATAGTAATCTCTCCTTTGACAATCATATTGCCAAAGTAGTTAGGAAATCCTTCTATGTAGCCCATCTAATTACTAAAGGGTTCACATCTAGAAATAAAGAGGTTATAGTGCCCCTCTACTCATCACTCATCAGACCCATCCTAGAGTATAATGCCCCATTTGGGATGTACCTCACAAGACACTTCCAACAGCTAGGAAGACCACAAAAGTACCTCACCAAGAGGATTACTGGCCTCAAACATATGTCCTATGCAGCCCGACTGGAAAAACTCCAGCTGTACTCAGTTGCATATGGCTTACTCAGAGGTGATCTCTGCCTGACTTACAAAGCCATGTCCAACTCAAAACTAATGGACATACTCCACCTAAAGAAACCCAAATCACTGTAAGCCACTCGCTGTAGTGAGCTAAACCTCACCACAACAATAAATAGAACATGCTGGAGGGATAGATTCCTGTCACTGAGGCTCCCCATGCTTTGGAACAAAATTCCTAACTACATTAGGCAGAGCCCCTCACTAACACTCTTCAAAAGAAACCTTGATGAGTGGATGTGTAACAGAAAATACACCCCTGGGATCACTTCATTGGCTCTTCTTGACAGAGGCTCAGTTAGTTAATCAATGGGGTGATGAAAGCTGACACACTCTGGCCAGGCTTATAAATGCCCTCGGGCAGATAGCCTAGTACCTACCTATGAACATATATATATATATATATATATATATATATATATATATATATATATATATATATATATATATATATATATTTATTGATCAACTGATCAACACCCCCACCAGAGGGAACAAATTGGACCTGGTCATCACCATCATGTTCCACATCTGATGTTAACCCCTCACTGGTTAGATCAGACCATAGACTAATCACTCTGGATATTCGCATTCCGCCCCAACCCCAATCAAGGAAACCACTTTGAAAAACTTTTCAGAAGCAAACTTCACATTGCTTAAGACTGAGGTGGAAAGGTTTACAGCCCCCCACGCCAATGGACAATGCTGTCCAAGCTGCTGAAACCTATACAAAGACACTCTATGATCTTCTGCAGGAATCCATGGATTGTGCTATCCCAAGTAAAACTAAGAATCACTCCACCAAGAAAAGGAAACCAGTCAGGTGGACCCCTGCCATAAACAGGCTCTACAATAGGAGGAGGAAACTAGAAAATTCCTAGAAGGAAAGACATCCCTGATCAGTATCAGCAAAAAACTATGATCCCTCATTAAATCATGCAAGGCTAGCTTCGAAAGAAAAATTGCCAAGCACTCCAAAGATAACCACAAAGCATTCTTTAGCTATGTCAACAACCTAAGTGGAAACTCTCAGATCTGCTCTGAGTTGGTGCAGAATGGCACAAAATACACAGAACCGACTGATATTGCCAACATTTTGGCAGACAGGTTTAATGCAAACATCACACCTCTCTCACCCCCTAAAGGGCCCATAACCATACCAGAAGAATGTAAGGCCCTGGCAATCACCGACACACAGGTTAAAACAGCCCTATCCAAAGCCAAATACACAGCCTCAATGAGACCGGATGGTGTCCCAGGCTGTGTCTTACAAGAGCTCCAAAATGAACTAATCCCTCACCTAAACACACTGTTCAAACTCAGCCTGTCTACAGGCTATGTACCCACAGAGTAGCACACAGCAACAGTTAGCCCATTTCACAAAGGTGGAGCCACAACGGACTCTGGGAACAATCGCTCTATAAGCATGACTAGCCTGGTCTGCAAGGCTATGGAGCGCATCATCATAGAACTCATTAACAGAGACAATGGGAACCTCCAAACTTTGGACCCCACCCAGTTTGGCTATGTTAAGGGCAGATCATGCCTCTTAAACCTGTTGGACTTCTTTGAGACAGTTACCAAGGCATTAGATGAGGGTAAAGAGGTCCACACAGCCTACCTAGACCTCGCAAAGGCTTTTGACACCATTCCCCATTCTGGTATTATAGACAAACTCACCAACCTGAACATTAACCCCTACGTCACGAGATGGGTTGCAAATTGGCTCATGGACATAATCCCCATGGTGAGAGTTGCAGGCTCTAGGTCCGACTCTAGACCGGTTACAAGTGGCTTCCCCCAGGGCTCAGTCCTAGGACCCCTCCTGTTTGGTATATACTTCTCAGAGGTACAGGCAAGCACAGGAGGCCTTTGGCTGATCAGGTTCACAGACAACTGCAAACTAGGGGCCATAATTGATTTTCCAGCTGATACAGACACCCTCCAGAAGGGTCTCACTGAGATGGATACCTGGCTTCAAAATCATGGCCTCAAGCTGAATTCCAAAAAGTACATAGTCATCCCCTTTGGAAAAAACAAAGTATCCATGAACTACCACATAGGTGGTAGTCCCCTAAATACAGAAAATGTAATGAGGGATCTGGGGACCCAAGTAGATAGCAATCTCTCCCTTGATAATCATATTGCCAAGGTGGTTAGAAAATCCTTCTACATGGCCCACCTAATCTCAAAAGGGTTCGCATCCAGAACAAAGGAGGTTATTGTGCCTCTCTACTCATCACTTATTAGACCCATTATAGAATACAATGCCCCATTTGGGATGTACCTTACAAGACACCTGCAACAGCTGTAAAGACCACAAAAGTACCTCACCAAGAGGATTACTGGCCTCAAACAGATGACCTATGCAGCCCGACTAAAGAAATTCCAGCTGTACTCAGTTGCATACCGCTTACTCAGAGGTGATCTCTGCTTGACATACAAGGCCATGTCCAACCCAGAATTGATGGATATGCTCCACCTAAAAAAAAAAACAAATCCCTGAGAGCCACACATTCTAAGGATATAAACCTTACCACAACGATAAATAGGATGTGCTGGATGGATAGATACTTGACCCAGAGACTCCCCATGCTTTGGAACAAGATTCCAATCTACATCAGGCAGAGCCCCTCACTAGCACTCTTCAAGAGAAACCTTGATGGGTGGATGGGAAACAGAAAATTTGTCCCGGGGATCACTGCAGTGGCTCTGCTGGACAGAGGTGCAGGGAACTAATGGCTCTGCTGGTCAGAGGCACAGGGAACTAATCTGAGGGGGTGGCGAAAGCCAACACACTCTGGCTAGGCTTATAAATGCTCTTGGGCAGATAGCCTAGTACTTACCTATGAACCTATGAACCTAAAATGGGTAGGGTCAAGTGTGTTTGAAGGTCACCTGTGTCCCTGTGGATATGGTCCATGCTGATTCCTGCAGTAGCCATGTAGATATGGCTTTTTAGGTGTTTGAGTCAGTAGTTGTAGTTCTGCATGTTACCAGATTGATGTACATTGCATAGCACACATTTGATATTACATTTTGTAGTGTGGTTGATATATGTGTGGAAAAAGTACTGATACCCCAGAGTAGTAGTGCTTATGATGTGCCAACACATGGATGCATTTTAAATATATGCCATACAGTTAGATAGGGCCCTCAGTTTGTATTGCTTCTACATGTACTTTCATGTCATACAAAGGAAATGGAGAGTAAAGAGCAGAAACTCAGCATAATATATACATTTCCTAGTGTGAGGAGCAGTGGGTTTATGCAATGGATAGCAAGATGTATACAGATGCAAGATACACCTATTTGTGCATTGCTAAGCAGTGTGCAAATGTGAGCTGCATTGCTAAAGTTTGAAGTTAGTACTGAGTCTGTGGAATACACCTGCTACTTAAATGACTCTGTGGCAGCAGGTGTTAATGCAGTGATACATTCCTTTTTGGGCTAGATGGTACTGGGTTGGAATATGACTGTATCTAATACTTTTAACTACTTTTGCTTTACCAGTGGTACTTGTGGGTGTGCCATGCACACCATCGTGCAATAATGCATTAATGAAAAGAAATGGGGAAGAAAGGACAGTGCTGAAATGGGGATGCTAAAGTCTGCCAGTTAGTATTTAGTCTCTGGAATACACCTGCTACATAACTGACTCTGTGGTGGCACATGTTAATGCAGTAATACATTCCTTTTTGGGGCCAGATGGTACTGGGTTAGAATACAACTGAATCAAACATTTTTAAGTACTTTCATATTACCATTGCTGCGTGTTGGTGTGTGATGTGCACCATCACCCAATAATGCATTAAAGAAAATAAATGGGGAAGATAGGACAGTGATGAAATGGAGAGCAAACAGGGGGAAGATCAAATGGAAAGAAATACAAGAATGTGCAGGGGGGAAGTAGAAAAGAACCATAACTATCCATTTCTTCAACAGAAAAAAATATATATATGCAGATTATTAGCTGAATTTGGACTGTCACCTTCAGAGGAAGGGGTGACCATAGCGCAATCATGTTGTATAGCCAAATGGACTGAATCAAGTGTGTCAAGAAGACAGTTGTGTGAAATGGAGAGCTATGTATGAGATGATGTTTTTTGCGGGACAGATGGAGTGAGGGTGGGGACATCCAGGACCCATGGATGCCAAGCTGGTTGACAGTGAGAATCAAGTCATCACCCACAGGACTGTCATCACTATCACCTCACTCCACCACTGGCTGGATTGCTCGACATCTTCTCTTCTTAATGCTCTAATGTAAAATGAGGGAGAGCAGCCCCTCCATCTGGTATAGGTGGGCACCAACAGTGTGGCACACAATCCTACGCACCCTACCTGGCATTTCAGCATGGGTGATAAAGTCACTACTCTTACCACTGCTGCTGTTGGGAACCACTGGCCTATCCTCTAGGGCAGAACTACCTGACAAGACAGGTAGTGCAGCTCTCAGATGTGCTGGGCAATGGTGCCTGCAGACTTGTGGCAGGTGGATCCTGTTGGGCAGACCTACCCCGCTGGGCTGTGGAACATTTCATGATGTGGTACACATGGATGTTATGGACACATTTTGATGACACATAATAAAATAAAATAAAAAGATAAGGGCTGGGGTGAGAGAAAAGAAAAGAGATAAGATTGGTATCTTTATATGTAACATACAATGCATTAATACAATTATTTGACTCTATTATTTTAACATTTACTCTTAAAGGCAGCTGTGGTGGTGTAGCGGTTAGTGTTGCTGCCTCACAGCAAGAGGTTCTCCGGTTTGATCCTTGGCTGGGGTGCCTTCTGTGCAGAGTCTGCATGCCCTCCCTGTGGTCGTGTGGGTTTCCTCTGGGTACTCCGGTTTCCTCCCACATCCCAAAGACATGCTGTAGGTGGATTGGACACTCTAAATTGGCCATAGGTGTGAGTGTGTGCGTGTGTGTGCCTTCTGTGGAAGTTTGGGTGCCGGGATGGCAACTCAACACTGTAAAAACTCCACTGCCAATCATGAGTGGACAGGTGATCCACTGTGGCAACCCCTAACCGGGAAAAGCTGAAAAGAAGAAGAAGAAGATTTTAACGTTTACACTTAAGACTACCACCCCAACAGATAACTTATTACTTTTAAGATTAGCAGCTCCTAACAGATGCACACTGTACTACAGATTGTGCAAGTACTCCTTTATATATATTGCACATATGCATGTTCCAGTTATCTAGATTATAGTTTACAGCAGGGCATGTGTGCCACTGGTATAGAGCATTTACTTTGAAATCTTAAGTTACACATAACTGAAGAATTAACAGTTATTGTATAGTTGGGAAGTGTGGTATTTGAACCCACCACCTCTGACTAAAGTCAAATTTTGTACTTGTGGTTTGTACTCCAGACTAATGCATGCATACTTGCTTTTACAGTTGGAATATGCATGTTCAGTATGATACAATTGTATAAAATACCAAACAAGCTATCTTTGTGCTGCAGACTAATGCATGTATACTTGCTTTCAAAGTTGAGATATACATGCTCAGTTTGATACAACTGTGTAAAATACTACAAAATATATATGTTAATGCTACAATAACACTACTGTTCTGCTGCATACATACCACATGCCTCCCTCATCCTTGCCAATCTAGTGGCATGGGTCCTAGCATTGCACTCCCTCTTCATGGCAGCTGTAGAAAAACAGAACAGAATACCTTTATGAATACCAGTCTTGCCTATATTCAGCTTTTAAGCCTTACAAGTAATCTCTGTAGTTGATACTTACACATATGTGGGATGTCCTATGTCCTAAATTCATCATTCCAAGCATTCAGGCTACTTCTCTTCCTCCGATGTAGGTCACTGAAGTGGTGCCTACATTGATCGGCAGTGCGGGGGATACCTGTGGCACTGGTTACACCCAGTACCAAACTGTACCAAGCCTCCGACTTATTATGGGACCCAGACTAGTCCTCCTGCAGTAACCTGACACTGTGGTGTTTCAGTAGGAGTCCAACAAAAATCTTGGACTCTTGGACATCTCATCTCTGAGCCCTAAATCTCACACCCTCTCCACAAACACCTAACATGTCTTCCACAGATCAAGAGCAATAGAGTCTGATGGTTTCCTACCAATTCCAGTTATCACTCTTACTGGGACTGTGCACACTGTTTGAAAATGTTGTGAACTGCTTACCATCATGCAAACATGGGGCTTGGGGGTGCACACTGCCAACTAACATGTTGCTTGATGGTAAGTGGTGTGCAACAGTGGAAAGCAATGCAATTTCAAGGGTGTTTGATGTACAGGCACTTGTGTAAGTGTGCTAGTAAAATATCGAGGCCATGCCAGTCAGGAGAGTGAAATATACTTACAGGAACATGGTACACAGTATATCCACAGTCATACATTTTATAATAAATGTAATAATACATAAATAAATAAAGAAATAACTGACACAATATTAATGTCTCAGCCCTCATGCATATAATTAATATCATCTACACTATGTCAAGTGTTATAAGTGAGAATGTGTATAATGGAAAGTGAAACAATGGTAAAAGTGTATGGAATATGCTGTATTTGAACCCAGGACCATGTGCACGGCAGTCCTACACTTACACCTGTTGCCATAACAAGGTTAAGAAAACACCTGTCTATGTTGCAGTTCATTGCTATAAACCACAATGTCACAACAGTAAAACAAAGGTTGTACACCCTGTATTAGAACCCAGGACCATCTCTACTCCAGCCTTACACTTACACCTGCTGCCACAGGATTAGTTACATGATATTGCCTATTTTACTATTCATTCTTAAGGTCTCACTGTTAACTGTCATGCAGCATCACTTAGCGGGTTTACGCGATGCCCAGCAGTATTAATTGAATGCATCCATTTTCTATTTTTGGCTGTCTTGATCCTGTCTGCTCCTGTGTTCCAGTATGCACACTGCTGTGCTTTGCACACACTAGATACACACAGCCAAACCTGACATTCATTTTCCTCCATTTCCCATGCTTGTGCTGAGAGGTGCAGTGTGCAAACATGGGCAAAGAAAAAAAAGAGAGTGAAAAGGATTCAAACACAGTACCAACTGGCCCCAGAAAGGAAAGTATCAATGCATTAACACATGTTGCCACAGTGTCACTTAAGTAGCAGGTGTGTTATATAGACTCAATAGTAACTGTCAGACCTTAGCAATGCAGCTCGCAACAGGTATATCTTACATGCGTGTACACATTGCTAATTATTGTGCAATGGAAAACTACATATTATTAAGTATGACTGCTGTTTATTGTCCATTTCTTGTGTATGACATTACATTACATGTGGAAAAAATAAAAACTGAAGATTTTATCTCACAGTATGTCACATAATTACATATCAGCTGGGCAACTATAAGTACGGGATTTGTCCTGGCAGAGTGGAAAATAGCAACCGTACTTCCCTTGCACAGAGGGGGGGGTCCCTCAACTGGCCCAGGAACTATAGACCCATAAACCTGATCTGCCTTGGCTGTAAGGCCATGGAGAGAATCATCCTGGACCTTATCAACAAGGACATTGGTGACCTTCAAACTCTTTACCTGCCCCAGTGTGGTTTTGTTGAGGGCAGATCATGCCTGTTAAACCAAGTGGAATTCTCAAAGAGTGTCACCAAAGCCCTGGATGAAGGCAAATCAGTACATGCTGCCTATCTCGACTTGGCCATGGGCTTTGACACAACCCCCTACTCAGGCATCTGTGTGAAACTCACCCAGCTGGGGATTAATCCATACGTCATTAGAAGGGTAGCCAGTTGGCTCACCAACAGAATGCATGCAGTCATACTTGGGGATTCCACCTTTACCAGCAAACCTGTTACTAGTGGTTTTCCACAAGGGTCTGTGCTGGGCCTCCTACTGTTTGGAATCTATTTCTCAGAAATTCAGGCAATAACAGATGGCCTCTGGCTTACCAAGTATGAGGATGACTGTAAGCTGTGTGAAATCATTGAATCCCCAAATGATGTCAACATACAACAAAATGGGTTTACAATCATAAATGATTGTTGCCAAAGCCACAAACTTAAACTTAACCCAAAAACATATACTATTATCTGTTTCAGCAAAGGAGATGTACCTACAAATTACAATATTAATAATATCCCCCTAGGTTCCAACATAATGGTGAGAGCTTTGGGAATGCAGGTTGATAGCAACGTCAACTTTGACCATCATGTGTCCACAGTGGTAAGGAAGGCCTTTTACATTGCACACCTCATAAGTATGGCCATAGCATCCAGGAGTAAGAATGTTATTAATTCACTGTATTCGTCCCTCATCAGACCAATAATAGTGAACAGTGCTTCCTTTTGCATGTACTTCACCAGACACCTGCAGCAGCTGGAGAGACCTAAGAGGTTTCTCACCAAGAAAATCCAGGGACTTCAGCACATGATCTGTAAGGACAGACTGAAGGCCCTGTCACTGTACACTTTATGTTACAGATTGCTGAGAGGCGACTTGTGCCTGGCCTACAGAGCACTCTCAAATCCTGCCTTAATGGAAATATTGCACCTTCACAAATCAAATGGGACAAGAAGACTCAGTCACTGTAGGGCCCTTAGCCTAGCCTATGACATCAAAAGGACATGCTGGAGTGACAGATATGTCTCCCAGAGATTACCATTGTCATGGAACAAACTCCCAATTCATGTGAAACTAAGCTCATCAATAACCCTATTTAAGCATAACTTGGACAATTGGATGGGAAATTGTAAAATTACCCTGGGGGTTTCACTTATGTCACTCTTAGATAGGGTAACCAGTGGTGAACATGGATTCACAAATATGGACTACATATCTTGGTCTATAATGGAACAATGACATAACTTTGCTAAGCTTCAAAAGGCCCTAGGGCCATTAGCCTAGTAACTTTCAATGAACCTATTAACCTAGGGCTATTATGGTAGTAGCCTCGTATGAACCTATAAAGCTATGAACCTATGCAGGCCTGCCGACATCTTGCCTCACACATGTCCTGCTGGTGTCATGTACTGTAAGTTCAGCTGCAAAAGACAGACTTCTGCCATGGTGCTTGTGTTAAGTACGGTATTCTGTAGTCTGCATACTTAGGTAGAGGTTTTATTCTCAGTGGACTCAACTGTGTGTGTGTGTGTGTGTGTGTGTGTGTGTGTGTGTGTGTGTGTGTGTGTGTGTGTGTGTGTGTGTGTTTGTGTTGTTGTTTGACATTATAGACAGCCTTTTACCACAGCATGTAGAACACTGTTATTACCATATTCTCGTCAGCTATATCAGATGTTTGGATATGCAGTCATCCCACCAGGGCATGGTCAGACACTGGCCTGGAGGCCAGGCAGATGTCACTTCATCCTATACAAGACAGATTACAGTGAAATGGATTTTAATCTATCCACATACATCATGGCATGGTTTTAGGCCCTGTGTTATCTTGCTGAGAAAGCCCTGTGGTGTCTTCAGCTGCCGCATGTATCTGTTGAGGTACATGCAAAAGAGAGCATTATACTGTATAACTGTTCTGATGAGGTTTGACTAAAGTGCTGTCATACAATCCTAAGATCTGAATATGATGGCATGACTTATGATGTGCGCCATATGTTTGTCCAGGAAAATCATTAAAGAGAGAAGTTAGAAAGCAATGATACACATTGCAGTTTTTGACTTTGCAACCCTTACAAGAGCATTTACTATACAGTTATGAAATGTTGATGCTATCAACTGTGTAACTTTCCAAGGCCTTTATAAGTCAAAGGTACAATGAGCAGTTCAACAACACAACAGCAGATATACTAAGCACTAAAAGTTAGGTTCACACCCTGAGCATCAAACACAGCTTTTGTATCCCTGAATCCAAAAGATAGAAAACAGGGATATGGCACAGTTATCATTACTTGCACAGGGTGCTGTGTTTGTGTGTGTGTGTGTGGGGGGGGGAGGAAACCTAGGCTGACAAAAAAAGCTGGTGAGTGTATTTGAGTAAAAAGGAGAAGAAAGCAGAAATTGGGATAAAACAACAAATGGCCAGTGAGACAAAATGAGTAATTGTTGTATGTGTGTCTGTAGGGGTGCTCCAGGTGAAATTGGTGTGTGAGTGTCTTCAGAAACACAGCCAAGCTCTGTGCTAGCTCTACATCTTGGTCTGTTGGACAGGTGTGAGCCATGCATGGTAGAGGAGGCAGTTATTTGTTATCATCTTCGACTGCAAGAACTGGCTCTGCCATGAGCTGCATTGGCACCTCCACGCCCAAGGTCAGATACAGTGCTGCTACCTGAATGTAACCGATGTCTGCTGGATGAGCTTCCTTCATGGGGATGCCCAGGACCATGACCCCATGGCCTGTCATGTCTGGGCGTGGACAGCATACTCACTGATGGAACACTGGTACTACTGCCACAATGGGAGCATGATCAGACACAGCCATGTTGACTGACAGAAGATGATGTGGGTGACCTACGCCCTGGAGGATGCAGTTCACCTTCCAGCAGAGGTTCCATCACAGACACTGCTCTAGCAGACACCCCTTGGTCCATCACAGACACCCTTGTTCCAAAGTGTCATTCATCCAATCCAGTGAATTGGTAACACGGTGGAGGCAGTCACGCATGTCAGGCTGTGCTACATCCACAACCCTGAGCATTTGTCTGGATCACCTATGGGAATGTGTCTGTGCCTCCATGATGGCCCTAAACATATGTTGAGTGACACAGGACATGCCACCTTAACAGGTAGAGCAGGGACACCAGGCCCCCTCCAAGCACCTTTATCAATCCTTCTGTGTGGCACCTTGCCCACACTTTGGCTATGGCCAGACTCAACAGGCACTGAAGCGGAAGTAGCCTCACTTCCCTGATCAATGTTCTTGCTCTCCACCTGTCCAATATCTGTGGGCTCAGTGGGCTGGGTAGGCATAGGCTTACTGACTGTGTCTGATGGAAATACAGGGGATAGTTGTATATCAACCTCTGTGTCAGATTCAACCTCTGCATCCCTGACCATGCCTTAGTTTGGTCGCCATCATCATCAGAGTCTGCTGATTCACTGACATAAGGTGGCACAGGGCTCACACTCCCACTGCCTGTCATGATCATCTGAGAAGAAACACAGGAATACATTAATACCTGCAGTACTATAGTGCAACATATGCTAACAAACTAACAGTGCTGCCGCTATTACAGACAGTACAGCAATACACACAACAGGCCCAAGATCAAAATCACACACTATAATATTTCTTTACATTGCTCAACAGTACTGACATAGGTTCATAGGAGGTTACTAGACTAATGGCTCTAGGGCCTTTATAAGCATAGCCATGTTATACCCATGTTCCCTAACTGACCTTTGTTAGATGTTCATTATTTGCATAGCAAGTCTATGATCTGCACTGACTACCCCTCTCCATGAGGGATATAGGTGCCACCTCCAGAGTGAATTTGCAGTCTCGCATCCAATTTTCTAGGTTGCACTTGAATAGGGTCATTGAGCCGCTCTGCTTCATGTGAATTAGGAGTTTATTCCAGAGGAGTGGCAATATCTGGGAAATA